>NC_045163.1:18312989-18337989 GCF_900700415.2 Clupea harengus | reverse complement strand
CTTTCATTTCTCTCGTTCTCTGGATCCCTCCATCTCCAGCCCTCTCCGTGACTCTCTCTGCGCCCTTCTGCTCTGTATCATCTATTTTATTCTCTCTCTCTCCTCCCTCTCCCTCTGCTTTGCGATTCATCATATTCACTTGGGTGAGGCCCTGAATGAAACACCTTAATAAAAAACTCCAGTGCTGGTGTAGAGTGCTGTAAAAGGCCCATAGAGCATAAATAACCCTTTATGTCGTAGATCAGAGCAGTCACAGCTAATGGGGATGTAAGTTATTGGCTTCATACACCCCCCATGCTTCATACCCCCCCCCCCCCCACTACTGGGGCCTTCTCTCAAATGGATGGGGGTGGCTACTCTGGAGGTCTTGTTTACAGTCAGTGAGGGAAACAAGCCAAAGATGGTTTGAGGGCCAAGGGGCCTGTAAATTGTGGTACGGAGGAGTGAGGATGTGGTTGATGAAAAGAGCAGGGCCCCCGCATCCGCGGATTCGGTAACTGGGGTTTCAGTTAGCTGCGGTTTAGGCTACCATGGCGGTAAAAGAGGAACTTTTCAATAAATAACCGGTATATTTATACGTTTTCAATTCTGCACCACTCTGAGCAGCCTCGCGTTTAACACGTGACTCGTGTCTTTTAGCTCATCTCATTTATCACACGCTGTGTATATATAATTATAATAATTGTTTTATTTTATTATTAGTTGCTGTTGATGATGTTTTATTGTGTGTAATTTATAAATGAAACTTCATCATAGGTATGTATGTACATGAGAAACAAGTTATACAGTATATGGTGTTTGCTACTACCCGTGGCTTCGGGTATCCACAGTAGGTCTTGGAACATATCTCCCGTAGAAACGGGCCCTGCTGTAACATGAAAGTTGTTTTTCACAAAGTTAAAATAATGTTCTTCTTTATTCATCTACCACTTCTAATGGGCATACCTCAGTGGCTATATTAGTAATGGACAGCAGTTTCTTTCTCTATTTAAATCTCCATCTTAAATGTCTTTTTTTAAGTGTTTCACTGCTTTCCACTTTGCTTGCCTGTTTTCTTGGTTCTTTCTCAGCCAACCTTTCATTATGCCAACCTCTCTCTTTCTCTCTCTCTCTCTCTCTCTCTCTCTCTCTCTCTCTCCTTCCCTCTCTCATTTTCTTCTCTGCTCAGCATATCTCGCTCCTCTCCCTCTTCCTTTGACTACAGGTGGTTTAAAAGGGCAGGCTGAGGATTCTTATGTAAATTAGGGTTTAAATTGAAAAGAAGTCTCACACCTTCAGGGTTGCGTGCACCATATTTGAAGTCACCGAAGGCTTCAATTTAGTGTAGCAACTAATCATAGAATACTTCAGAAATAGGCCATTTTACACAGTCAGACATAAGGATGCTTTGGAAATAAATAACCAGTGATTTGCATGTTTGGTAATTCACATTGACTACTGCACTATGCTATTTTGATCTGAAATGACATTTTATTACAAATAATACCACTTCAATAAACAGGGAAGTGGCAATTTATAAAGTGAGAAATGGAACATTTTAGGACAGAACGTTATCATGCAACTGTCAATTAAATTGTCTGTCGACATATTTGTCTCCATTTTGTGCAGTAACTTGATGCAACATCGCTTACCGAGGCTTTAAGATTAAAACCGCATTTGCTATGGCTAGCTCCTCTCGAATGGTGCAGTGTATTCAAAAAAGCTCAGTACAGTAGCCACAGTCTGATTCCTTTCCATTTTATTCCGTTTATATTTGGTGTAAGATTTAACCTTAGATTTAACAATGATGCTTAAAGAAATATAACTTATAAAATATTAAATTCCTTAAATCAGACTTTTTTTTTCTCTTGGTCTCTATTACCGCTTAAGTAAAGAATCAGACTTTTTGTATTTTTTTTTGTTTCTAAACGAGTATCAAACCATAAAAGACCCATCTGAATGGCACTAGTGTCAGAGCTCAGTGTTCCTCCCTCTCCTCAGTGGGAATGGGGCGGAGATGAGGTGGGACGGGCGCTACCTGCAGCCTCAGCCTCAGCCCCACCTCAGCCTCCGCCTCAGCCTCAGCGTCCGCCTCCCGAGGCCTCCTTCTGATCTATTCTCTATTTGCACCTCTCCAGGTGTGCTGTTCTCACATGTCTTCTATCGCTGTCCTCATGTGCAGACAGGTCCCCTTGTGAATGGCTCGTCACTAAAAAAGTGTGTGTGTGTGTGTGTGTGTGTGTGTGTGTGTGTGTGTGTGTGTGTGTGTGTGTGTGTGTGTGTGTGTGTGTGAAAGCACATGAGTTTTTATACATGTGTGTTTCTGCGTGGATGAGCACATGTATATGTCTATGTATGAGTGTGTGTGTGTGTTGGACAGAGAGAGTGAGACAGGCGGGGGGGGAGACAGTACATCCATCTTTTACAGTGAACTCATTGGTCCCCGTGGAGCTCAAAGAGATTGCTGAGTGGTTTGGGAGTTGGAGCCAAACAACACGCACAACACAGGCACACTCACCTACAAATTCCTTTCCACGTCCAGAAGTCCCTCGCTCTCTCCTTCTGTATTATTTTGCCCCTCTCTTTCTTTCTCTCTCTCTCTCTCACTCTCTCTCTGTCTCTCTTTCTTACTAACACACTCACTCACACTCACTCATGCACCTTCTCATGTAATTGTATTCCATCATTTTGTTCATTTGGTTGTGTGAGATTGTTTTGCGACAGTCCATGAGCACATCCCTTGTCGTTGCTTGTGCAGTTGTCGCTCATTCACTTACAAACCACATGCAAAAATGGACACACAGTCACAAACACACACACACACACACACACACACACACACACACACACACACACACACACACACACACACACACACACACACACACACACACACAGACAACTTGAACAGCTGCCTCTGTTTTGGCCATTGCTGATATGGCACCTGATAGTAAAAGGCACAGATATGGCTCAGCTGAACAAACGTGGACAATGACACCTGAGTCACTCTTTTTACCCCCCCCCCCCCCCCTTCCTCCTCCTCCTCCCTCTGTCACGTCCTCTTTCGATCCCTCCAGCATTCTGTAGCTTTCTTGGTCATTCATCACTCATGTCTTGCCAGACGGTTCTCTCTCTCTGTCACCACATGGGGTGTGTAGCACACGCCAAGATGTCATCAGTTCTGAGCTGTTTTTGTGTGTGTGTGTGTGTGTGTGTGTGTGTGTGTGTGTGTGTGTTTTATGTGTGTCTCTCTCTGTGTGTGTGTGTGTGTGTGTGTGTGTGTGTGTGTGTGTGTGTGTGTGTGTGTGTGTGTGTGTGTGTGTGTGTATCTGAGGCAGAGAGTCAACAAAAGAGGTGGCAGTGACCCTGTGCTTGACATCATTCTGCAAGTCATGTGTGTGTATCCTTTCACTCTCTCTCTCTCTATCTGTGTGTGCGTGTGTGTGTGTGTGTGTGTGTGTGTGTGTGTGTGTGTGTGTGTGTCTACTCTCACACTTAATAACCATCCCTAAAGAGAGATGTTAGTCTGAAGTCTCAGAGGTTCTTGATAAGATCAGTCACAGGCCTCTTAAGTCCTCTTCAGACTGTGATGCGGATATATTGGGAAACCCTGTGTGTCACCAGACAGAAAAAAAACATCTGTGTAAAGTGCTCAACAGTTTAGGACCATCTGTGTCTATTCATAGAGCTCATCAAAGCAAAGTGTAGTTTATTAGTTTATTGAAGTGGATGGATAAAGTCTCTTGTGTTTTCTTGTTGTTTTTACTTCCATTTGCGTTTCCTACTGTCTCAGACTCAGAGAGAGAGAGAGAGAGAGAGACTGTGAGAAAGAGTGTGTGTGAGAGTGAGAGAGAGAGAGGGAGAGCCTTAGCATGGAGAATCAGACTGAGTTACTGAACTTCTCTGTTGATGTGTAACACCTCTGAATATGTTTGTGGTGAGAAGCTAAATCCAGGCATCCTTGCAAAGCAGCAGATTTTCACAGGAAGAAAAAGAAACCAGCAGAATAATCCATGCATCAAAATTACAAATTGTTGCCTTGCACCTTGTCTGAAACAAGACTTGCTTCAATTTCAGCTGTAAGTGCTTTGTCTCGTATAAACAAAATTGTCCTTTCTGTCAGAAGTGATTTTCTGTGTCTTTGTTCAGATTTCCTGCTGCTGCTTCTCTGCTCTCACCATCACCACATCCGCAGCTGTTATCCTTGCAGCCATTTTGGCTCCAGTTTCTCCCCTGAGCAGTCAATCTTAGTGTCTTGCAATGAAAACACTCCGACCGTGTGTGACAAACAGTCAGGGTGTCGTTTCCACTCAGGGGCTGGCCTCTAATTGAGAGACCATAAAACGGTGACATGTCCGCGACGTATTTGTGTTCCCTTGTACTGGTCGTTAATCAGGAAGCACCGTTAATGATGGGTGAGCATGGTGGCACTTTCAGTGTTGTCGAGGCGGAGTCCTGCTTAATTAATTAAAATGGATGCCTCTTATGACTGAAGCCAGGTAATATAACGAGGCATGATATCCCTTTCTCATGGTCACACCTCACCACCCTCCCTGCTCCTCTGTCAAGTTGGGATTGTCATCATCTCCACGTTATCGTAAACATAATGATTATTAGCGGCCATTGCTGTGGGCATAACAGTTGTGCAAATGGACTCATTGGTAGTCAGTGCAATTCTTTGTAGTCATAGTGTTATTTTCTCTCTCTCTCAGTCTTTGGTTGTGGTAATGTAAAAGCATTTATGGCTTAGTGCATAGAGAGACTTAGTTGAAATGAAACATATGTCTGTTTTTTTTTAAATGAAAATGAAATCTGCTAGCTCTCTGAGAGAGTGAGAGAGAGAGAGAGAGACAGTGAGAGGCAAATTCAATGTTGTGGCAGTGTCGGCACTTGAGAGAAAGAGATGAAGTGATCGGCGCGACGAATAAGAAGAAGGGAGGTGGTTTAAAAGGCAGAGGGAATACAGAGAGATGAATAAAGGAGAGAAACAACACGAGAGAGGAGATAGGGGTAAACAGAAAGGGAGAGACCAAGAGAAAAAGTGGATAAAAATGAAGGCGGGAAAAACAAGAGAGGGAAAGAGAGAGAGAGAGAGAGTAGGAGGTATAGTGCGGAAGAGAGAAAGGAATAGAGGTTGAAGGATGAGAGGAGAAATGCAAGGAAAAGAGAGAGGATGAGGTACAGTGGAGAGGACAGAGAAAGGAAGAGAGAGAAGAGGATGAGAAAAGAAAAGCAAGATTCATAGAGGTAGAGGGAGAGGGAGTTGTTCACAGAGACGGTGACATTTGCGTGGTCGGCGTGGCGACGGGGCCCTGCTGGGAGTGTGGCTCCCCTGAGGAGGAGGGTCACCTTTCAGCCACGCTTGACATGCAGACGCCCGACCGCTTCCGCTCGCCGCCTGTAAAACACACCGTTTGATGTCCACTTGAAGGGTGTGTATGTGTGTGAATGTGTGTGAGTGAGTGTGAGCGGGCATTTGTGTGCGTGTGTGTGTGTGTGTGTGTGTGTGTGTGGAAGAGGGTATGGATTACTGGCTGGATGACTGACATGTTGAGACACAGACAGGGCATTTTTTAATCGATGTAATTGGCTCCTAGACACTATTGACATTTTTGCGTATTAGAGACAAGCCTACCAGCTGCTGGTGTCGTCACAGTGTGTGTGTGTGTGTGTGTGTGTGTTCTAGAACGTTGCCACAGCAGATCAGGGATGTTTTATCTCTACAGTTCATTATCAGTTTTTCACAGCATGAATACTTCCCATATTGGCATCACAGTCTCTGCTGCTGCTACTGGCGTGTTGTTGTGAGCGTATGTCCTATTGGTTGCTATTGGTGTTGTACAAAGTGTTGGGTTTTAGCGAGCTCGCTTCAATTGAATTGTAATACAAAAAAACACATCCATTTAGACCATAGCACCAAGCTACTGAGCTATTGAGCTTTCTATAGTCCCGAACCTGTCCTAGCATAGTGTTTTTATGTAGACAAGCTAATTATAAAGATAATTCATGGGGTAATGTTCATGTGAGTCAGACAGAGAGACGACGGGCCCTGCATACCATGGGCTGTACTGTCACACATTATACAACAGTCAGGTCCGGTCAAACAATTTATTGATTTCTGAGTGGCAAGTTAAGATGCATTCCATGAGTAGTACTGGTTGTGTTCGTGGGGTTGGTGAAGGCCGTAGGTATATATTGGTCTACATTTTTACGAAGGACCAAAACGAAGTATTGTGTTATAATGCTATAACCAGCAACTTCAAAACAGCTATGCTATGTAATCCTTTGGTGCCCGCAGTTTCCTTTCAATGAATACAACACTGCCATGGGTCTAGTGCACTTAAGAAGTCTTGAATATTCAGTTTACCAGCACAACCATAATCTCTTAAATCATCTGTGTCATCAGCCTAGCATGTAAGCCTGTTACATTCAGTGAAGCGAATGATGTTGTCTGTGTATGGGAACGTGTTCATTTCAACTAATGCCATGGCCTAATGGACTGGTCGCCACCACTCCAGTGGTCCAGGAAGTATTGAAGGAACCCAGCAGGTTGCCTTTCTCCATCTTTCTTTCTCTCTGTCTCTCACTTTCTCTCTCTCTGTCTCTCACTTTCTCTCTCTCTCTCTCTCTCACTTTCTCTCTCTTTCACTTTCTCTCTCTCTCTGTGTCTCTCACACAATTTCTCCGTTGCTCCTTCTCCATCACTCCCTGTAGGTCCCTCAGCAGACGCTTGTCAGTGAGGGGAAGAGGGAAGGGGACGAATACGAGGGGCTGAATAATTGATGCAGTAATTGCCGTTTGTGTAGCCGTGTCCCCCCCTTAGTGCTCCCACATGGATCAGTCGTCCCTGAGGAGCCCCCGGCGGGCCGCAGGAACCCGACCCAGGACCGTTGACTGCAGTAATGGGAGAGGGCCTGCGGGGGCCTCCCACAGGCCCCTTCGGTAAAATTGAGAGGTCAAGAGGAAGGCGGATGAATGCACATAGGCACACGGTCAGGATGGCGCATACACACATGAGCACACAAGCACGAGTGCTCACATATGGGCTGTATAGCCTGAGCTCACAAATGGGCTGAATAGGCTGAGATCACATATATGCTGAATAGGCTGAGATCACATATATGCTGAATAGGCTGAGATCACATATATGCTGAATAGGCTGAGATCACATATATGCTGAATAGGCTGAGATCACATATATGCTGAATAGGCTGAGATCACATATATGCTGAATAGGCTGAGATCGCATTTAGGCTGAATAGCCTGAGCTCACATATAGGTTGTATAGGCTGAGCTCACATATAGGCCGTACATCCCAGCACACAAAAGCACTTTTGAACACACTTACACCCACTCACACATATATGCATGTATGGTGTCATGCACAATCAAATAGATTTGCATGAACAAACACACACACACACACACACACACACAGATAAACACAGACAAACACAGACACACATCTCTGCACAGCCAGTCATAAGTAAGTTGCCGGACTGTAAGCAGTGGAGAAAACTGGCCACGCTCTGTCGCCACTGAGGTCAGGGCTTTTGTAATCGAAAGTGCTCTGAACACACATGCACATGCACATGCACACGCACACGCACACGCACACGCACACACACACACACACACACACACACACACACACACACACACACACATACACACACACACACACACACTCACAAACACAGAGAGAAAGAGAAAGAGAGAGGGAGTAAGAGAAAGAGACACACAAGCACACATTCACTCTCTCACACATAAACAGCCACACACCCACATACTGTCTACCGCTTATCGTCCAACTCTGAGAGACCCAGACGAAGAGGGAGGAGAGAGAGAGGCGAGTAAGTGCTCTCATTAATTGGGCACGGGAAATGCCATCCTCCTCCTGTTCCTTGGCGGTTCTTGTGCTCTCATTAGGACTAGCAGTAGCATGCTGCTCAACCCACATCAACACTCTGGGGGCCTATAGATCACTTACTCTGTGTGTTCATCTGTGTGTGTGTGTGTGTGTGGGTGTGGTAGAGTGCGAGTGAGAGACAACGAGGCAGTAAACAACAGGTTGAAAGCAATGCATGCTAGTCACAGAAAGGGAACGAGGGAGGGAGACAAAAGGACAGTCAAAGGAGAGAGAAGGGATACTGTGATACAAAGCTCATTTGGCACAGTAGTTCAGAGACAGGGGTGTCTTTAAGGAGTGAGAGAGAGAGGGAGAGAGAGAGAGAGAGAGAGAGAGAGAGAAAGGGAGAGAGAGAGAAGGGGAACTGTGATACAAAGCTCATTTGGCACAGTAGTTCAGAGGTGGGGGTGTCTTTAAGGAGTGAGAGAGAAAGGCAGAGAGAAAGAGAGAGAGAAAGAGAGAGAGAGAGAGAGAGAGAGAGACAAGGGGGACTGTGATACAAAGCTCATTTGGCACAGTTGTTCAGAGGTTAGGGTGGCTTTAAAGGAGTGAGAAATAGGCAGAGTGCTGGAAAGATGAGAAACAAAGGGGGTGGGGGGAGAGAGAGAGAGAGAGAGAGAGGGAATCGAAGGATGTCGCCTAAATGTAACGACCCTTCGTTTTGCTTGCATCAGCTAGTTACACCCTTATTTACGATATTGATCCTTGAACTCTACTATCAATACATTCTGCACATGCATGCACAAACATACTAACACACAAACATGTACACACATACATGAACACTTTGAGGCATTGAAAGGAAAAAGCTTTCTTCAGAATGGTTGGTGTGAAACTTGGCATATCTCAGAAGGGCCATTATGGGACTGCTACTGTGTAGTTTGCACAGGGGTGGGGGATTATGCATGCACACACGTGTGTGTGTGTGTGTGTGTGTGTGTGTGTGTGTGTGTGTGTGTGTGAAGGAGTGAACATATGTGTGTGTGTGTGTGTGTGTGTGTGTGTGTGTGTGTGTGTGTGTGTGTGTGTGTGTGTGTAGGAGTGAACATATGTGTGTGTGTGTGTTTGAATAGTTGGAAGTGGGTAGGTTCCTATGTTGCTTGACAGAAGACTGTTAATTACCTCCACAGTGCTGTTGTACTTCCTGTTTTCTTTTCTTATGTAACTACCCAGGTTGATAGCGAAACAATGCTTTATCTCATCTTGGAAAGGCCAGATTGTTGACAGTAGGAGGTGTGAAAGTGACGGTGACATATGAATGCTATACAATATACAGGACTTCATCTACACAGTACCTATAGTATCATATGCTCACAATAACTTATAATCTCCGTTATTTTGCAGTTGAATCTGAGACGGTTTATAATATTATCTGTCTAACTTTAAAATTCACTTTAACCTGTGGGTACCTGTGAGGGCACCTCTGCAGGCTCGTGACACCAGGCGTTGGCACGGGTTTCTCGTGTGCGGTGCTGGTCAGCATTGGCAGATGAGCCTGGCAATTAGCACTGCTGGTTCAGCACCCCGAGGTCCACCCTGCTGTGCTGGTACGGTGCTTCGTTACGGCATAATTGCACAGGACAATATCTGCACATTTCTGATGCGTGTGAGTGTAGCTACAAAACATTTATGTATTACCAAAATATTGTATTCATTGAGCCATTTAACAAAAAGACGAAGAAAAAAAAACAAATAGAGAGTGGCTTTCCATTTTTCTCCTCTACATTGAGTCGTTGCCCAGTGACATTGGTAAATAAAAGCTACACGTTCCTTACGCGTTGATGACTGAGATTCGCAAACACATCATTTAATGTGAAAAGACACCAGTGGGGCAGGGGAAGGGAGGAGTAATCACACACTTGTGTGAAAAGGTCCTCAGATGAGTCCACTGGTTCTGCTCTCTCTGTATTGTTTCATTCTGTCCTGTCTTGTTCTGCTTCTCTCTATTCTATGTTGCTTTGTTATGCTGTGTTGGGTTCTTTTGTGTTCCGTGGTCTCCTGTTCTTTAGAGTTCTGTTGTGTTCTTTTGTGCTGTGCTGGACTCCGCTCCACTGTCTTTTGTTCTCGTCTGCTGGGGTTTGTTCTGTGGCTGTTCATTGCCTTTATCACCCAGGCTGTTCAAATGCACAGCGGTGCGGTAAAGATTGATCGATCCACCGTCCTGTCCTTCACTGTCAGCACGGCTAAAGACCTCCACAAAACTCTCCCCTTGAGACAGTTACAACCAGCCAGTCAGACAGAAAAAAAAACACACACACACTTGTAGATACACACACACATACACATACACACATGGAAACAACTCACTTATACACACATATGCTCACCAACAACTGTAACATTCCATCATCACCATCGTCATATTGGCTACCTTTGCCAGTTCTGAACCTGATCTATGAACCTGATCTACCATGAAGATGAGACTGGCAGGTCGAAGGGGTTAGAACGTTTGAATCATGATCTGGTGGATCATATATAGATCAAGTAGATCAATTAGCTTTGAGGGATCGGTTTGATTGGGTGACTCAGGTGGATCAGATGAAGGTGACCGGTAGCTCAGTGCAGTGCTCTCCTCCATTGGTGCCAGTGTCTGATAGATTTATATGTAGTGGCAGGAATGAAAGGATTTAGTTTCTGCCTGAATCGCCTTTCACTGGATGACTGTAATTACAGTAAAATCTTCGCAAAAACAATAATTTGTAAAATGTTTTTTTTTTTTTTTGTCAAAGAGGGAGTGAGGGAGCCTTGTTTATTGATCTGAAAGGCATCTGTTGATGTTCTCTCCCCGAGTGATTGTGACATATTTTAAGGAATAGCTCACGGAACACTAGGAGGCCTTTTAGTCGCCATGGCAATTGATTTAGTCATGTGTCTCCATGCTGAGTTGGAAATGATTGGGCGAAGAGCGGGAGGCAGGAAGGGGGGAAGAAGTAAGGGAGAGAGAGAGAGAGAGAAGGAGGAAGGGAGCGAGGGAGAGAGAGGACAAGGAATGGGAATGAAATTACGTTATCATGATTTGCCCCTCAGATGTGGAGAAGCAATATTTCCTGATGCGGTTTACCACCGCCCCTTCCCCCCCCCCCCCCCCCCCCCCCCCACACCCTCCAGAAATATGCATTGCATCCTGGGAAGCGCGTCACTGCTCAAGCAGAAGATTGACAGCGTGTGGCCACTTTTGGATTCCCAGATGGGCTGGAGGGAATGAGTGGCTCTCGTTATTACACCCTGTCTCCTGACAGAGGCAAGACGAGGGTCAGCACTGCCACGCCTAACAAAGTAGAGGGGGGTCACCCCTGATCTTCATCTCCTCAGGGAAGAGAGAGAGAGATAGATAGAGAGAGAAGGAGGTAGAGAGAAAGAGAGAGAGAGAGAGAGAGAGTGAGAGAGAGAGAGAATGAGGTAGAGAGAAAGAGAGAGAGAGAGGAGGTAGAGAGAAAGAGTAAGAGAGAGAGAGGAGGTAGAGAGAAAGAGAGAGAGAGAGAAGGAGGTAGAGAGAAAGAGAGAGAGAGAGAGAGAGAGAGTGAGAGAGAGAGAATGAGGTAGAGAGAGTGAGAGAGAGAGAATGAGGTAGAGAGAAGGAGGTAGAGAGAAAGGGAGAGAGAGAGAGAGAAGGAGGTAGAGAGAAAGAGAGCGAGAAAGAGACAAAAAGAGAGATGTACAGATGTACTCTGACTGTCAACATGCACCTGAGTGGTTATGTTGCTAATAACAGTAATATTAATAAGAAGAAGAGGACTTTTGTATTGTACCTTTCTCCTTTTTTATTGTACTTTTCCTACAATAATAAACCCAAAGAAATAACTCTGTCCTCCCTCATGTGTACCACTCCCTTTTCTCTCCGCCCTATGTTCTTTCTCTTTTCTCTTTTCTCTTCTCTCCCACCCTCTGTCTCTCCCTGTTAGTTTGCCCTCCAGCACCCTCTGCCAACAAATCCCCTTATCTCTCTTTCACTCCGCCAGTCCAGCCCACCCCCACCCCATCCTGTCGCCCCTGCACCTGACATTTAAATGTTACCGCCACCTCAGATCTGACGGAAACCCACTGATGCCCCACTGTTGGCAGTGGCCATGTTCTCTGGCACACTGCCCGTGTTCGTGCGTCTCTGGCTGTATGTATGTGTGTGTGTGTGTGTGTGTGTGTGTGTGTGTGTGTGTGTGTGTGTGTGTTTTTCTTTTTTTCTAACTCTGTCTCATGTGGTTGGACGTCTCCGTGTCTCTCATCTGCCACCCTTGTTCTTTGCTTGCACACAACTGTTGAGTCTGAATCTCTGCGTCGTTCAGTTTTCAATTTCAAGCTGCTTTATTGGCGTGCCAAGGATGATAAATTGTACTGCCAGTCCATACATACACGTGTACACAAAACACACAGAAGCACACGTCCAAGTTATTGCAGATTACACACTCGTGTGCACAGACCTCTTTGTGCCCATCTGTGTCTGTTCCAATGTTTGATGTGTATTGTGGCTTTCAGTGTCTTTTTTTCCCCTCCCCCGATTCCCTCTCTCTGTTAGTGGCGGTGTGATCATAATGGGAGGTGCCCAAGTCTATGTGTTGAGGGTGCGTGTGTGCGTGTGTGTGTGTGTGTGTGTGTGTGTTTCAGCGTAGTGCACGCTCACACACACACAAACAGGCGACGTGTGTATTGATTGATTGGAGGAATCATGCAGGGCTGGGAGTGCGTCCCTCTGCTTTCCACCGGTTTGTTGTCTTTTATGACCCTGCTGTCTTTTTCCACTGGCACCGCCGTGACATCACACCTCTGAGGGCTTTATGAGGGCGGACATATGGGCAGTGTGAGCGTAGCCGTAGTCATGCATTTCAGAAAACACACACACACACACACACACACACACACAGACTCCAACATGCATGCATACATAGACATAAGCCTCCTCTCTTCTCCCAGGCATGTTTACACTCTCACTCTCCTCTTTCTTTCTGTTTTCATTTACATAGGCTGAAATTGATGTCTCCCTCATCATTTTTTTCATCATCAACTCACAGCTGTACCCTGTGTGTGTGTGTGTGTGTGTGTGTGTGTGTGTGTGTGCAGCCCTAGAGAAAAACAAACAGGAAACCCTTGGGGACACTCTTGTTTATCCCACTACATTTGGCTTAATAGAGTAGCCCATATGCCCAAATGCCGTAATACGGTGGAGTAAAACAAACGTGTGATTCATCTGCCCTTCTTTCTTTTTCTCTCTCTCTCTCTCTCTTTCTCTCTCTCTCTCTCCCTCCGTCTCTCCCTCTCTCAGTGCTCTCTGCTCCAATAGAGTTATCGTCATGTCGCCTTCCTGTTTCTATGGTGACGATTTAGGAGCGGTTTCCAGAGTGGCAGTGTGGCTCACGTGTCAGTAGTACTTACACAAACATACACACACTCTCTCTCTCTCTCTCTTACACACACACACACACACACACACACACACACACACACACACACACACACACACACACACACACACACACACACACACACACACACACACACACACACACACACACACACACACACACACACACACACACACACACACACACACACACACACACACACACTAAGCCTAGAGCTACTACGTTTCACTCTCCTGCTCATTTAAACGCAGGTACATTCTGATCCCCCAAGTCATATCTCCACTCCGTGCTAACGCGTCGGAAATGTATTTCTTCTTAGTTTGGTTTATTCAAGACGGCTCTTATGCAAAGATACAGCACACAGCATACAGAGGATTGGCTTTAGCACGTCTGATCTGTGGATATTCAGCTACACTGTCATGAGATGGTGCTGTGGGTGTGAGATACCTGCAGTGGTTGGGGGAACAGTTAAAGGCAGAGAGAGAGAGAGAAAGATACTCACAGATAGAGATAGAGAGTTGGAGAGAGGGAGAGAGATATATTCATAGGTAGAGATAGAAAGTAAGAGAGAGAGTAAGAGAGAGAAAGAGAGAGATATTCACAGATAGAAATAGAGAGTAAGAGAGAGAGAGATACATAGAGAGAGAGAGCGAGAGAGAGAGAGATATTCACAGATAGAAATAGAAAGATACTCACTGATAGAGATAGAAAGTAAGAGAGAGATGGACAGGGAAGAACAGAAGACACTGACAGACAGATAGGCACACACAGATGGAGGAAGAGATGGAGTGGAGAGAGAGAGAGACAGACAGACAGACAGACAGAGAGACAGACACTGTTAACGAGAGACAGAGCAAGAGTGGGAGAAAGAGCACAGTTTGTGATGTTGACAGGGACTCGTCACTTTAATTGAGAGGGGTTCTTCCTCTCCTTTCCCCTGATTGGCACACATTGTCATTGGCTCGTTGTCTTCACTGACGTGTGGTGAATGCCCCTCTCCTGCTGTATAGCTGTCTCTCTCTCTCTCTCCCATGACTCTCACAGTTGATTTCTGTCCACAAAACACAGCAGAGGCTCCTACAAGTAACATGCCACCCTATGAGTGGATATTTGGGCATGTCACTCTGTCATCCAAGTCTGCTGGTAGAAACTCCTGAGCTTCGGTCATGTATAAAAATCTGGCCTTTGTATAGAATCTGTCACACACTGGGATGCATGCACACATGCAGTCACACAGATACACACATACATATATAGCACACACACACACACACACACACACACACACACACACACACACACACACACACACACACACACACGCACGCATTTGCATGTTATCTATATAAGTGGAGTGAAGGTACACTCAATCCATACCAAGTAAAGCCGATATCTTGGCACCATGTGGTTCGTATACCTTCTCCCAACTGTTTAAAGACAGTAGATTTCAAGCACCCTTTTTATCCCTTGTGAAGTCAATGTGCACTACTGGGCTTTTAAACTGAGCACTCAGTAGCATTCATATAAGCAGCAAAGTCACCTTGAGATTTACATCCTTTGTTGAATAAACCCAGAGTCAAGCACCAGGCATACACATGTATGTTTAGTGTGTGCTTTTTTCTCCTAAGTGAATGACTTAACACTAAAGTCATACATTACGAACCAAGCATAAACATGTATGTTTAGTGTGTGCTTTTTTCTCAAGAGTGAATGAGTTCACACTAAAGTCATACACTATACACTAGGTACTCCCGTAGGGAATGGAATCTCCTGGCATGAGATATTTTGAACTAAGCTTTTACAGGCAATAGCACAAATATACAGATTACTCCAGACACACACACACACACACACACACACACACACACACACACACACACACACACACAGACAGACAGAAGGAATTAATGTGGGAAAACATCGGCGGTTAAAACACACACACACACACACACACAGACAGAGGGAATTATTGTGGGAAAACAGGCGGTAAACCTCAACACAGGTTGCCATCTAACCAAGAGATATTTAGCTTTTATCGTCAAGATCTCCAGCCATGCTACTAAAGGATGTTGGCAGACGATCTCGATGCCCGTGTGCCTTCTGGCTTGCCATGGCACCACTCCTCCAGCCTTAGCCAGTGTGCCTGGCTCATCCCAGTGTGCCAGGCTTATCCCAACAGCTGCCACTTACGAATAACAAAACAGTTGGACACAGCATTCCACAAAGTCAAATAAGCAAATTGGTAAAACTGCAATATTTTCTCTGATGGACCATAAAAAGGAATAGGCTGATGGTTGATGACGGCCGTGTTACGCAAACGGCTCACTAGGCAGAGAGTAACACTCGAGGTGTTCGCTCAAGAAAGCGACGAGAGACAGAAGAAAAATTAGAGAAAGACAGGAGTGGAGGGGATGACATGAGGAAGGATGGAGAAAACAAAGGAGGGAAGGAAACAACAGGATGCTAAGAAGAAAAACAGAATAAAAGAGGAAGAAAGAAAAAAGGAAGCTGTTTGTGTGTGTGTGTGTGTCTGTGTGTGTGTGTTTGTGTGTGTGTGTGTGTGTGTGTGTCTGTGTGTGTGTGTGTGTGCGTGTATGTGTGTGTGTGCGTGTATGTGTGTGTGTGTGTGTGTGTGTGTGTGTGTGTATGTGTGTGTGTGTGTATGATGAAGATGTTACGAGTGTGGCACTCAAGCCCAGGTGGCTGAGTGTTTCTGCTGTCAGTGATCCAGTGAGCAATTTATCTCCGCCTCTCCCATCCACTGAGACTTAAATTGTGTGTGTGTGTGTGTGTGTGTGTGTGTGTGTGTGTGTGTGTGTGTGTGTGTGTGGACGTGGATGTATGCATGTGTGCATGCAGGAGTGTGTGTGTTTGTCTATTAAATGTGTGCTTTTTGATGGTGTTTGGGTGCTTAATTCAATAACCTGTGTAGTTTGACCCTCAGCAGTAGGAGCCTTTTGGCTCAATATGATGAGGTCTTTTAGCTTTATTTCCTCTGAGGGAGAAAATAAATGAGAGAGAAATCATGAGGGAGAGGGAGAGAGAGAGAGGGGGGGGAGAAACATAGAGAGAGAGAGAGAGAGAGAGAGAGAGGGAAAGAGAAAGAGACATAGAGAGATGCTGAGGAGATAATGTGTATTTGTTGGTGATTCATGCCCATCAGATTGTCTTTTTTCAACTAACTTTTAAACTGCAGATTTGGAGATTCTACCAACCACTCAATTGCAGCGAACATGTTTTGACCATGCTGTTGACCAATGAATTTGAGTTCATGAACTTCCTGCTCTTGATACCCATGCAGATATATTTAGTGCATGAATAAAACAGGGAGTGAAAGGGGAAGCAGGAGAAAGAAGAAAACGGGCGAGTGGTTTGGCAGAGCCAGTGTAGTTGAACATGACATGGCGTGTGTGTGTATGTGTGATGCCAGTGGATGGTGTGAGAGGGTGCAGCATAGTGGGCAAACCTATAGATCTCTGATTGTTTACCTGCTCACCCCTTCCCCTGTTCACCCCCCATTCACCCCTTTCTATAGGCATACAACTCCCATCACCCCTTTCTATAGGCCAACAACTCCCATCACCCCCCTTTCACCCCTTTCTATAGGCATACAACTCCCATTCATCCCTTTCTATAGGCATACAACTCCCATCACCCCCCATTCACCCCTTTCTATAGGCATACAACTCCCATCACCCCTTTCTATAGGCCAACAACTCCCATCACCCCCCTTTCACCCCTTTCTATAGGCATACAACTCCCATTCACCCCTTTCTATAGACATACAACTCCCATCACCCCCCATTCACCCCTTTATAAAGGCATACAACTCCCATTCACCCCTTTCTATAGATTTATATTTATATTTATATATTCTAAATATTCTATATTTTCCCTGATTTATACTGCACTACTATTGTCTTCTCGTCTCCCCCAAAATATTCAAGCAAGAGTTACCTTGACTACCTGGACTTTACCCTTCATAGGCCCACACTGTGGCACCTCATACATCATCAGTCAATCACCTCTTTCCCTGAGACAGATTGACAGGGTATGCAATTGGAGATATCAGTACATGCTGTTGTGAAAATGTCATTTCTTTAACTGAATGTTAAAATAAAATAAAAAAGATATTTAGAAGTCCGATTCCGTTTAAAAACTTAGATTGCTTCAAATAGCGCCTCTAAATTGTTCAAGCCAAAGGCACACAAGTGGTTCTGAAGCAGCAGTGCTGTTAGTTGTCCTGACTCCCAGGGTGCAGCACCAATTGAAATGAATTGCATTGCATATTTGAATTGCTGCACTGACAGTGAAATGACAGACTTGGAGCTTTCAGACCTACGGGAAGCAGTTTAGGTCTTTTTTCAGTGGGATTGGAAATAATAAATAACTACAGTGTTTCACCATACTGAAACATATTTATGTATTCCTCCTGTTGCAACATTGACACATTTTTAATGTGATTTGACAGTTCAAACAGCTTTTCATTCGACATGCAGGAGGCGGGTATTAAAGTTGTCTGGGCTGTGTTGGTTTGTAGACAGTGCAGCCAGATGGAGTCTTTCCAGGTGAGATTTAGATTTCCTGCTCCCACATCTCAGGACCAGGACTGCTTTAAAAGGAGAATCAGTCAGGCGGAATATATACAGTAAGTTATGAGTAGAACGAGTTTTTCCTCATTACAATTTAATTACAGCATTAGTCTGATTATTTAATAGAAACACCTCATTATAGAACCATTGAAAAGGGGAAAAGTTGTTTCTGTGACGCCTGACTTTCTCTGGAGTTTTTGTGTGTGCTGTATGTGTGTGTGTGTGTGTGTGTGTGTGTGTGTGTGTGTGTGTGTGTGTGTGTGTTTCTATTTCTGTGTGTGTGTGTGTGTGTGTGTGTGTGTGTGTGTGTGTGTAGAGAGGGTTGCAGACCTGTCTGTGTTCATCTCGTCGATTCTCATCTTGCCCATCAATCTTCCTCGAGCCCAGCTCCTGGGAGTAATCACTTTGGTGGCCGTGACAACATGTACAGCCTGGGGTGGTGTACCGCACCCAGTAGCAGACTCCTGAGGCCAGAGTTCAATAAAAGACATTTTAATAGTCAAGCACAAGAGTATAGAAAAAAATGGCAGGCATAATGCACAGTCAAAAAGGCAATCCAAAAGTAAGGCAAGGATCAATCATGGTGTCTGGGGGCAACAGGAACTGCATGAATCTGGAGTGGAACATGGAGGAGCAGAACACACACACACACACACACACACACACACACACACACACACACTCTCTCTCTGCTTGCCTGATATTTGAAAAAAAACGTTGATTATATTAATTCTTTTAGCTGATGTTTTTGTTCACATCAACTTAGAGGACCGTATATGTATATATTTCATCAGTATATGTACTCCCAGGGTGTCACATCAATGTTCTTGGTAGTCTTCGAATGTTGCTCTACCATTGTAGTGTCAGGACATTGTAATGCTGTGTAATACTTTGATGCCGTGTTGACTAGTTGACTCCGTATGTACTGACAGGTGTAGTCATCAAGTATGTACTGACAGGTGTAGTCATCAAGTATGTACTGACAGGTGTAGTGATCGAGTATGTACTGACAGGTGTAGTGATCGAGTATGTACTGACAGGTGTAGTCATCAAGTATGTACTGACAGGTGTAGTCATCAAGTATGTACTGACAGGTGTAGTGATCGAGTATGTACTGACAGGTGTAGTGATCGAGTATGTACTGACAGGTGTAGTGATCGAGTATGTACTGAAGGATGTGGTCACTGAGTACACAGACAGTGGCAATGGTGTTCTCTGGAAGTCACATGACAACAGATGCTGCTAAATGATTCATTTAGTCTTCCCTCTGATCAGTCATTATTGGCTGAGGACGCACACACACCTGCAGCTCTGATGTGTGATTGGCTGATTCCCTCCTGGTGTGTGGGTCCCATCAGACCCCTCTCTGCTATTAAAGGCAGTTCCTTTTCTTTTACAGATAAAACACGGACTCCCCAGAGACGCTTTATACACATCACAGTGGAGTTAATGACTACACACCCACACACATGCTCTTTCTCTCCACTTCACACACACACACACACACACCTACACACACGCAGGCAGGCAGGCAGGCAGGCACACACAGACCCATGTACGAATATTGTATTCCTTTCATGTGCTTTCCCATTTACTGACACTAGTACACACACACACACACACACACACACACACACACACACACACACACACACACACACACACACATGCTCACAGAAAGAGAGAGGGACACAGCATGCAGGGTGTTTTGAAGGATTCCGGCAGTTTGCCAGTCTCTCTCCGGCTGTTTTCAGAGACACGAAGGCTCCACACGTCAATGTTCAGTCACAGTGTCACCTTGACACAAGCCTCGTCTCAACAGTGATGACATTTGTTTGAGACACACCAGCTCACCAAATCCCTGTTTATCATAGCTCCTCACTTTCCCTCTCTCTCTCACCCTCTCTCTCTCTCGCTCTCTCTCCCTCTCCCTTTCCCTCTCTCTCCACAGCTCTCTCTCTCTCCCTCTCTATTTCCCTCTCCCTCTCCCTTTCCCTCTTTCTCCATCCCTCTCTCCCTCTCCCCCCGTCCCGCTCTCTCTGTCTCTCTCTTTCTTTATCTCTCTCTCCATCCCTCTCTCTCCCTCCCTCTCTCTCTCCCTCTGTCTTTCCCTCTCCATCCCTCCCTCTCCATTTCCCTCTCTCTCTCTCTCCATTTCCCCTCGCTCTCCATCCCTCTCTCTATCCTTCTCACTTTCCCTCTCTCTCCCACCCTCTCTCTCGCTCTCTCTCTCCCTCTCCCTCCCTCTCTCGCTCTCTCTCTCTCCCTCTCCCTCTCTCTCTCTCTCTCTCTTTCTCTCTCTCCATCCCTCCCTCTCCCCCCTCTCTGCCCCTACCAACCCCACTCTGGCCCTGCTCTTACTGGCCTAATTCCTCTCATTTCACACTGTGTTTTTCCTGACACTGACTCTCACACTCATTTCCTGTCAGCCTACAGTGACAGTAAGGCACCACCCCAGCTCTGCTCTACACAGAGATAGACAAACCTCACATGCCATGCCCTCAGACACACACACTACCCCCCCATCCCTCTCTCTCTCTCTCTCTCTCTCTCACACACACACATACACACACACACACACACACACACACACACACACACTCACAGAAACAGCTTCATTCTAAAGGCAAGTGTGTGTGTGGTACAGCAGCCTCTTCAACACGGGACCTTGCTCTCATCTCTATCTCCGGCAGCAGGTCCTCGGTGGCTGTGTGGTGGCCTCGGCCTCGTGGAGACTCACAGCAGAGCAGTGCTCCGGTTAACGGCCGCCTCCTCCCTGGGAGCGGTAATGTGTTTATCTTGAAGATTAGCCAGGAAATGGACATGGGCTGCAGGGGTGGGGAGCCTTCCACAGTAACCCCCCGCCCCTCCCTTGCCCTCTTCCCTTCCATTCTGATCCTCTGCTCTGGCTACACAATTAAAACCATGGTTACACTGCTGCTAAACGACCTCCTTATCTCCCTTTGGTTCTCTGGGACACTCCTCTCCCTTTCTCTCTTTCGCTCTCTTCTCTGTCTTTTTCTCTTGGTTGCACTTTCTCCCTCTCAGCTTTACTCTCTCTCTCTCTCACTCCATCTCTCTCTCTCTCTCTCTCTCTCTCTTATTCTCTCAGTAGCCCTCCTCTGTGATTTCTCTCTCTCTTTTGTGCACTGTTCTGCTGTAGCTGTTTGCATCTGTGCTCGTGTGTCTGCTGTGAGGCTGCAGATGAATTGAGGCTCTGTGAGTGAATGGGCTGCGGTGGCTCGTCCTGTCAGCCGTGTGAAGTGAGCTGAGCCGCAGCGCTGGCACAGGAAATGAAACCTGGCCCTCGTCAGAGCCACACACACACCTAGCCTAAGGGGACGGCACTCGCAACGGAACAAGACTGCTCAGAGAGAACAGATAGGCACTTATTGTTGGCCACTGGTGTGTGTGTTCCTCTATGTGTGTGTATGTGTGTGTGTGTGTGTCTGTGTGTGTGTGTGTGTGTGTGTGTGTGTGTGTGTGTGTGTGTGTGTGTGTGTGTGTGTGTGTGTGTGTGTGTGTGTGTGTGTGAGAGAGCATAAGTGTGCACAAGCTTGTGTTCATAGAGGGGGTCAAAGTCAGGGCACTCAATATGTATAATCAGCGAAGTCTGCGCACCACCTCTCAATTCACCTTTTGCCCTTGAGAACGCCACAATAGTAGTTTTGCTAGAATGGTCTATTTTCCAGGGCTTTACCCCCAATTCAGCAGTTCATACAGGATTCCAATTTGATGCTCAGCTAGAATGGAACCAACTCTGACCTCCCCCGTAGACTATGGCAGTGGCGGTGCTAGTAGTGGCACAGCCAGCTGTTTGTAGCGGCACACTGAGCCAGCTGTTTGTAGCGGTGCCTTATGGCAGTGGTGGTGCTAGTAGTGGTCCACTCAGTCAGCTGTTTGTAGCGGTGCCTTATGGCAGTGGTGGTGCTAGCAGTGGCCTACTCAGCTGTTTGTAACGGTGCTCTATGGCAGTGGTGGTGCTAGCAGTGGCCTACTCAGCTGTTTGTAGCGGTGCTGTATGGCAGTGGTCCACTCAGTCAGCTGTTTGTAGCGGTGCCTTATGGCAGTGGTGGTGCTAGCAGTGGCCTACTCAGCTGTTTGTAGCGGTGCTGTATGGCAGTGGTGGTGCTAGTAGTGGCACAGCCAGCTGTTTGTAGCGGTGCCTTATGGCAGTGCCGGTGCTAGTAGTGGTCCACTCAGTCAGCTGTTTGTAGCGGTGCTCTATGGCAGTGGTGGTGCTAGTAGTGGCCTACTCAGCTGTGTGTAGCGGTGCTCTATGGCAGTGGTGGTGCTAGTAGCGGCACAGCCAGCTGTTTGTAGCCGTGCTCTTGAAGCTGAGGCATGAAAGGCTGCTAGGAGATGAAGTGGGTGGATGCTGATGAGCAGCGCCGTGGCAACAATGCAAACCGTCTGCGGCTTGACGGCCCACAGATACGGGCTTAAAGTGGGGCACGGGATTATGATGCTACTCCGCATTCCTCTAGCTCTGTTGCATCTTTTCTTCTTCCCTTCCCCCTGTGATTTTCTCCCTTGTTTTTTTTTACATTCTTTGCACAAAACTATTTTGGTTAAAAATGCAAATCAAAAGCAATGAAGAGAAAAAAAAATATTGTGCACATACCCTCTTGTTATTTCTTCCCTCTCAAATGTCTCTGTGTATTTACAGAATGGGGCCAGATTGTTTAGCACTATGCACAATATTGATTCCAGTGCAATATGAAATTTCTTTCAACATTGCAACATAATCTCGCACAGAAGTAAAAAAAAAGTCTATCTTGAAGTGGAAGTGGAACCAGACAGGCAACAATTTTCACAGATTTTGCACAGATTGACAGACCGCAAGACATTTCCCACATGTCAACAAATACACACACTCACACACACACACACACACAGACACATACATATGTGATCCTCGGCATCTGCAGTCTTTGTAGTTATTGATTAAACATGGATCCCCATTACATTTATAAAACGCAGAGACATGTATGATGTGTGAATGTGTGCGTTTTGGAAAGTGTATGTCATAGATTCATAGATTCATGAAACTCGCATTCATAGGGCAGCACAAGGATGCACAAGGTATCCAATGCTATGGAAAGTGACGTGCACTTACTGTAAGCAAAGCTGAAACTGGTGCTGACAGTAACTAGTGCTGATGTGAGAGGATATGCATCATAACGTATGGCACCGGAGTTTTCATGCACACTATGCATCTTAGACCTCATTAGTTAACAGATGTGAATAATGCACTTCTCATGTCATGTTTCTCACTCTCTCCCAAACACACACACGCACACACACACACACACACACACACACACACACACACACACACACACACACGCAAACACACACACAGATTTGCGGATCGAGTCTTGCATATGTTCCAAGCCGCCATGAGTAAGCTGAACATGCTTGCCTCGTGTAGTCACACACACACACACACACACGCGCACACGCACACGCACACGCACACGCACACGCACACGCACACGCACACGCACACGGACACACACACACACATGCCTCGTGTAATCACAAACACACTTGCAGCTTGGCTCTCTCCCCCTCTGTGGGGCTCCAATGAAGAGCCCAGCTGGGTGGCTCCAAAGCCCTGATGATGAGAGCAGGTTTTCTCCACACACTGCGGCGCCATCAGGGAGGCCTTTTGTCTCACCAAATCGCTTTGCGCCTCTTTGAGCCAGTCGGCTTCTGTTTTCCCCCATATCGGCAACTTGAGGTAGAGCCATTTATTTTCATAGTGTGTGCGGCTCTTTTTTTTGATTTGCCTGATTTTGCCTTCATCATTGTACAGTTTCATTTCCCGTCCATTACAGCCTCATTGATGCACAATATTTCCCTCCTTTTTATACCACCATCGGTATCGGATTGTTGTGATTATTTCCGTCGATGCTTCTCCTCAGCCTGACGGCGGCACTTGGCCTCTTCCCAGTGATGTACTCAGCTGGTGTATGCTGCAGATTGAACACTGACCTCCAGGTGTTTCTCTATTGGCATTTACTGTACTCCTCTTCACTGAGGTCGATAGCGCTCAGGACATGAAAACACTGGTGTTGCCTTGATGAGGGTGTGCACCGGAGAAAACTTATCAGGAAGACAGGATTATTATGTTGTACATTATGATGTGTTGTAAATATGGCCCTCACTGCACATCAAGCTTTGTGTGTGTGTGTGTGTGTGTGTGTGTGTGTGTGTGTGTGTGTGTGTGTGTGTGTGTGTGTGTGTGTGTGTGTGTGTGTGTGTGTGTGTGTGTGTGTGTGTATGGGTGGGTGGGGGTGTTGTTACACAGTACACTCTGTTCTAATGTGTGAGTGGGTGGCTGTTTTCGTAATAATCACACAGAGCGTTTGAGTTGGTCTGTGTGTGTGTGTGGTGTGTGTGTCTATTCCTGGTGAGAGAAGATTGAACAGAGTAAAGTGAGTGAGCTGTTTTATGACAGTGGGGCTCAGAGCACCACACTAATGACGGAATATTTTACTTCTCATTAGTGTTCGAGTGAAAGCCAGGGGGAAGGTACACACACTCAGTCCATTTTCACAAAACACACATGCACACACACACACACACACACACACACACACATGCGTGCACATACACACACACACACTCACACACACACACACACACACACACACACACACACACACACACACACACACACTTTTACACTTTTGATGCGTAAAATAGAGATTAATGAGCCCGAGTCATTAAAGAAGAAACATTCTGCCTCATGTCTGTCACCTCTATTATCAGTGAAGGTGAGAGTGTGTTATTCTCTCTTTCTGCATATGTCTGTGTGTGTGCGTGTGTTTTATGTGCTCTAAAATGGTACATTGTACCCCAATGAGTTGCACGTTGCAGTGCAGTAGTCAGTTATTTTAATTAGTTGTGAATTCGGTGTGCGGCCAGTTCCTTGATTCTTGGCATGGCTTGAGCAGACAGGCGTGTACAGCTGACCAGCGTGTTGGAAGACGCAATCAAAGCGCGAACGGAGAAAGATAAATAAATATTTATTATTATTATCTGTTGTCGCCGCATTTCATGCCTCCATGCAGTCTGAAAGGAGCGCTTTTCCCGTGAGAAATGTCTTTATGAAATATTTTCCACAGCCTGAAACGGCAATTTCTCACCAAATTTGG
>NC_045163.1:18300489-18302989 GCF_900700415.2 Clupea harengus | reverse complement strand
ATATGCAGTGGGTCATTTTTGGCCTCCAGGTCTATCCAGAGTGTGAAGAGGAGTGGGAAGTCAACAGTTCATCTAAAAACCTACCGCGAATTTCCCAGTCCAAAGCCACACACACACAAACACACACCCACCCCCCCCCACACACACACACACACACACACACACACACACACACACACACACACACACACACACACACACACACACACACAGCTCAGTGCAGAGGAGAGGGAATCTGTCATGTTTTTTTCACAGCCCACTCACCACCCACTGCCCTGGAGGAGATGTGTAGAGGCCTGTTTTATAATGCAGACGTTCTCACTTCATGTCTGTCGGCTCCTCACCACAGGGGTCCGAGTGAGGAGAGAGGGCTGGAGTGGACTTGTCAGGGAGAGAAGAAGAAGAGACAGAAAGAAAGAGAAAGAGAGAGAGAGAGACAGAGACAGAAGGAGAAACAGAGCAGCTGCAGTTGGCAAAGACATACTGAGAGCTAGACAGACCTCAGATGCAGCACAGTGATATAAAATAATGGACACAAAATGGCTGTCAAGCTATTAGAAAAAAGTGTCTAACTTATTACATACTTTGGGATGAATTCATTTAAATGAATCGCGTACATCAATTTGCTGTGAGAAGCATTTCAAAATCAGGTTTGCCATTCACATGAAGTGACCTGCATTTTTTTGACACATTATTTGTCTTTAATTCATTAATGGAAATGAACGTGATAGTTTGACAAACCTATAGCCTAAACACATGATTCCTTCCTTAGAGGTTTCGATGATTGTGAGTTCTTGGTGAGAGGTCATTCTCCCCTTTTGCAGTGATTTATGCCATACAGAGGCGTGGAGCTGTCCTGTAGGAGATGGTTCCCCCCACCTCTCAATTTAGATGCTCTTTCGGAGGCAGGAACACTGTCACACAGTAGTCTCAGTATCTATATGCATACAGAGACACAGCGATCATGCCCATGTCATTACTCAGGTGGACTGGTGTGTGTAATTACCACAGTGTCAACATTATATAAGCTGACCCATCAACACAAATCAGACTCAATCAAGACATCAATTTATCTAGTAACGGAGAGGAGGTGTCCGAACCACTCTTTGCGTGCAAGTGATGTAAGAGGTCTTGACAGTGTGTGTGTGTGTGCACGTGTGTGTGTGCGCACTTGTGTGTGTGCATCTTTAATTAGGAAGCAGTGGTAACAAGGCTTCTTGTGGCATCATGGTTGAAATGTTGACAGCTGCAAACGTGTGTCTCTCTCTGTGTGTGTGTGTGTGTGTGTGTGAGTGTGTGTGTGCATGTGTGCGTGTGTTACCAGGTGGTTGCTGAGCTGAGGGTGTATCTGTTTGTTTGCATGTATGCAAAGGGCGATGAAAACACCTGTCTTGAGATTTTATGCAGCCTTTCGCTCAGTTTATATGTGAGGCCTTTTTACATTCAGTACATCCATACACTTTATACTGTCCTGTAGTTCCTTAGTTCCTCAGAGTCACCCCTCTCTGTAGCGCAGCGCTGCCATTGTGTCCATGAAGTATAGTATAAGGGATCAGTACAGCAAGCACTATTAAACTATTCCATCTCTCTCTCTCTCTTTCTCTCTCTCTCTCTCTCTCTCTCTCTCTCTCTCTCTCTCTCTCTATCCCTCTCTCTGTGCAGGTGAGCGGGCAGCGGATCACCCCTGTGGCACTGAGTCGCCCTCCCGGCTGTGTGAAAACGGCACCCGATGCCAAGAGTACTGGATCGGCCCCAGCTACGGCATCACCAACTTCGACAACATCCTGTTTGCCATCCTCACCGTCTTCCAGTGCATCACCATGGAGGGCTGGACGGACATCCTGTACAACGTCAGTCAGGCCTGAGTCTTTCTGCGTCTCTTTTTATAGTCATGCCGAAAGCACATCTCTAGGCCTTGACGTGTAGCGAGTACAAACCCTTCATCTAGGAAGGAGCAGGCTTAAGTGAGAGCAGTGGGAAGGAACGTGAAAGTGTTTTTCGCTTCTTCTCAGCGTCACTCATGAAGTACAGATGTACTGAAGGCTGGCACGCATGGGGTCACGAGAGCCTGTTGTGTCCAGCTTCTGAGCCAAAGCCTTTAATAGGGAGCTGAATGGCAGGCCAGGCTGTGAGACTGGCGCCGTGTCAGAGAGCTGAGAACTGGCATGCTTCTCTGGGCATGGTCCAGCTGTCTGCCCATGGCGTGTTGACAGCACATACCAGCATGCCACCTTGACCCTCAGTGCACAGACACAAACACACACATGCGCACACACACACACATGCGCACACACACACACACACACACAAGCACACATGACTCTCACACCAACGCGCACACACCGACACACACACACACACACACACACACACACACATATAGACACAAACACATACACACACACATACCCCCCCCCCCACACACACACACACATACCCCCCCCACACACACACAAACACATACACACACACACACACACACACACACACACACACACAC
>NC_045163.1:18285489-18290489 GCF_900700415.2 Clupea harengus | reverse complement strand
AATTGGGAACTGCCCAACCTTTAAAGACACAGTCACCCCCAGCTATCAATGAAATGAATCTGTAGGATAGAGGGCAAATACAATACATGCAGTGGTGTAATGTGACATAGAAAAAGACAGTATTTTAATTCTGACATTAGAATGACGATTGTAAGACGATTGCATCAACAAGTACAAAATTAAAGTGGAAATGTAAAGAAGGTCTGTAAATACAAAAAAAAACACTTTTCAAGTAGTGATCCATTATGTTATCATTTTGACTTTTTCATTTGATGCTGGCTCGGTCGGTTAGCACAAGATGCCATACATATGACCAAATCTCCAGAGGGGGTAATCTCAACCCCAGAAACAAAGGCTTTTATAAAAACACCAACCTTTATGATCGGTGATTGCGGTAACACTGGAGTTGCCTCCTATCCAGACATCCCCCTGCATAAACATGTGGCCACCAGTGCATTGCATCATTGCTCATCTTTTCTCCCTCTGTTCTGTTCTCAGGCCAACGATTCCTCGGGGAACACCTGGAACTGGCTTTACTTCGTCCCGCTCATCATCATCGGCTCCTTTTTCATGCTCAACCTGGTGCTGGGTGTGCTGTCAGGGTGAGGCTCACACAAGTGTGGACATCTCTATGTACACCCCTTTCACTTTTTTTTACATCTATGTATTTTCTTACAGTTGTAAAATGCACCTATGTGTACATATATGCATACACATACACACAGATGCACATTTACATATACATTCTGTATACCTTCGTCATATCTGTCTCTTCTGAAGGGGCCATACGGCTACATGTTCCTCAGCCCCCCCACCCCCACCCCCCACACACACCCACACAAACACACACACCCACACACACACACTCACACTTAGAAACCCCCACACACACACTTAGAAACCCACACACTAACCACCCACCACTGCAATCTGCCTGAGGCTCAAGGGAGATGTATATTATGCCTGGTGAACTCTCTGACCATCTATATCAATTAGCCAGGCCCAGATGATGACCACACTACTAATATTAAACACACACACACACACACACACATACACACAGACACACAGTCTGTGCAGGGGGTGGACACACTCAATGGTTTAGAGAATCTGAGAATCAGTTTTGACAGGTCAAGGGCATTACACCATGGTGTGATGGGGAGTTAATGAGTGTGCTAGGTCATGAGGTCAGGTGTTTTATCTTTTGAAGTAAGGATCGTGTTTTTTTTAGATATATTTTCTATCAACTAGGCCACACTTTTCTGTGGAGGAGATACTTTCTGTTAAACATGAACAAGGCCTGATGAACAACTGTTTGTTTCTTGGGTTAATAGTAAGCTGAAGTGATCAATAAACCTCCAAGCTTGTGAATTCAACTAAGCTCTGTATCAGGTGTTCGTTGGATGCCCCCAGATATTTTAACAATGACATAAGCATTAACAGAAATTAATTAATTTTGACAAATGAATCAGAAAAATTAAGTTAGTTTTGACAGCACTAGCTTTTTTATCATATTTTACATTCAATTTCATATTGTGCATATGTCAGATTGCTTGACCAGGTTTTGTAGTTTGGTCGCCTTGTCTGTTTTCCACTATACAGCCAGTTTTTAGCATATCAGCTGCTGAACAGCTTCCTGAGTCGGAAGGCCACTTGCCTGCTAACAGCGGATTGTATGGTGCGTGGATTGTTGGGCTGTGACCAACTCTAACAGTTGTCTTACCCGACCCAAGCCCTCCTCGTCCCTGTCCAAGCACTGGTCAAGGTGATACAGCTTAGGGTCCCCACCTCCACTGAAACGGGGATGGTATGAGATTTTCCATGGTTTGGGTGTGGCGTGGGTTTGGAAAGTTAGAAGCTGTGAGGCTAAGCCAGCCAGAGGTTTTCTTTACCCTCCTCCGCCTGGATCCATTCAATCTGCAGAGAGCCTGAGTCCAGCTCTAGACCTGAAGTTGAGGCCTGGGCAGAGTAATTCATTGTTTTTCTTTTTTCCTCTTTCTCCAGAGAGGTAAGATGCTGGGCGGTTCAGGGAAAGAAGGCTTGTGAGCACTCATTTTTTAAAGAAAAGGTCTGTGGGTGGAGGGATGATGAGGGCGACAGTGTCTGAAGAGGGGTGGGTCCTCCTGGAGTCCTCCTGCTCCTCCTCCTTCAGCAAGATACATCTGCAGACTCTCACTACCTCGTGTCACAGTCTGCTGTGACAGAAGAGCTGGTAGATGCTCTCACTGTGCTTTGAGGCCTGGAGGGGGATACGCAGCAGACTGTAGTTCACACGACATTCCTCCTCGCCCACTTGACAGCTGAGCAACACGCTAGAGGTATCGTCCGACAACAACAACAGCGAGTATAAACGTTCTCTTGTTCTGAGGGGGTGGACTGCCACACCGAAGCACCAGACTCTGCACTGCCCAATAAGCCTTTTAGAGCGTTGTTCACCATCTTCTGACAGTTTCCATTCCGTTGCCCTCGGCAACACCACAATACCCACTGGTGCATTCACAGTTTGCAGCCTCAGTTGACCCAGCTGAACATTTAAAATGTATACACCCCCCCCAACACAACTCCTCACAATCAGCAAAGATTAAAAATGAAAAAGTCCAACATCCAAACTTCCATAAAACTCTTCCTCACCCCGTCTCTCACATCACAAAGAAAACATAAAAACAAACACGATCCCCATGAGACCAGAGAAGTCCTTGACCTCTTGACCTTAGCTGGCAAAATTGATTGTCAAACTTTGAGAATTGAAGAAAGGATCTGTATTCCACTCTATAGCCTCTTTTGTCTGTGAGGGGAAAGGCTCTCCTTATAGACATGCACTTAGAGCAGTATTACCTTAATGAAATGGCCGCTTCAGTCGAATAGCTCAGTTAGTTCACAGGAACTGGGGGTTCACTACTGCACTACAAGAAACCCATTTAAATTAATTCAGGCCAGTGAGCCACAGCTGTTGTCAGGATATACTCCCCCTTTCCACAGACACACACACACACACACACACACACACACACACACACACACACACACACACACACATACAGACAGACAAAAACTCGTACAAGCACATTCTCTCCTTGATTTGTATGCATTCTAGCATTTCTCTACTATCATACACACACAGCATAATTGTGTTACTATATGTCACTCATATGAATCAGTGGTGTCAGCATGGTCTATAGCTTTCTATGATGTTCCACTCATGGTCTATAGCTTTCTATGATGTTCCACTCATTTTATGTGCTTTTCTCTCGATGGTTTCTCAGCCTTGATGTCAATATGACATTGTAGAACTCTAGATTTCATACAGCCTGTATTTAACCCAGGTCCCTCATTCACCCAAGACATCAGCAGGCAATAATACCTTAGGCTAGCCAGATATTGAGCTGCTGTCTTTAATACCACTATTAAACAGTAGTTTGCCATGATGCTACATTACAGGAAATAATTCCATTTTGCAGTAACATATTGAATTCCATTGTGAGCTTCAGTAACTGCTGGAAGTCTATTTTGCTGCTCACGTCTCGTGTCTGAAATGGCTCTCTATTTCCGTGTCTCCTGTGGAGAGAGTTGCCCATAAAAAGCCTGCGTGTGTCCACCTCTTCATCTCCTCGTCCTCTCATTCTCTCGATTGCATCCCTGTCGTTTCTTTTGCCCCTCACCGCTTCCCTCCACTTTTGATTAGAACGAAGGCATGTGGCTTAGCCCCGCCCATCTCCCCGTCTCCTTCCCGCCGTCTGATTGGATCGCGCCAGCGTTACTTTCTGACTCTCAAATCACCCCTCTCCTGCCTCGCCTTCACACTCAAGCAAAGTCTCAAAGAGCCGAATTCCCAGGTGGACTTTTAATTAACCGCAGATTTCCTTAATATCGCTTGCCTGTGTGTGCTTGTGCGATAAGGGAGAGGAGGCCTGGCCACTAATATGGGATTTTAATGGTAAATTGAACAGTGTGGCGGTGGTGGTGACGTGCTGACTTCAGAGCAGAACTCCACTGGTGCGTTTTTGTTCTTCTTTAATTTGTTTTATGCGCTGTCCAGCTGTGCTCGAGATGTCTGCCTTGCCCAGGATGGCTGGCGGTAGGCCTATGTATTCTTGCTCTCACACATTTTCCTATCTCCTCTGTTGTTAGTGATATATTTTCCTGCATAGAACTGGCCCACCATCATACTGATGTGGCGTTGAATGTGTGTGTGTGTGTCTGTGTGTGTGTGTGTGTGTGTGTCTGTGTGTGTGTGTGTGTGTGTGTGTGTGTGTGTGTCTGTGTCTGTGTGTGTGTGTGTGTGTGTGTGTGTGTGTGTGTGTGTGTGTGTGTGTGTGTTTGTGTGTGTTCTGGCCAGTCCTCAAGCTTGTTAGGCTCACATGTGTGCTGCCCTTCTAGCCCTCTCACACTCACGCTAGATGTCTGTTTTCCCAATGGATTACTCTCCTGGGAGGTCAGGTCAGTCACCAAGCCATCCTCGCTCTGTAGTTCCTCTCTCTCACTGTTCAGAGGTACAGTCCCTCTCAAACAAGTGTGTGTGAGTGTCCATGTGCGTGTTTGAGTGTGTGTGTGTGTGTGTGCGTGTTTGAGTGTGTGTGTGTGTGTGTGTGTGTGTGTGTGTGTGTGTGTGTGTGTGTGTGTGTGTGTGTGTGTGTGTGTGTGTGTGTGTGTGTGTATGCATGCGGTTTGATGTGAAAGGTCACAGTGGAAGTCCTGAGGGGAAGTCGGGGACTCACGTAGGGATCAGAGGGGGACAGCAGGCTGGAGGGACACCGGACCACTGACCTCATAAAGGGCTTTTACTGCCCCGCTCAAATCTGTCCGCATGATTCAACATTCACAGCTCAGAACCATTTGAAGAGGAGGCCATTGATGTTGCCTCTGGAGGCATATAGGACTTCTTCTGAGTGGGGAATAGATTATCACTAATTACAGATTGGTAATAGGGGGGGCGGTAGGTATGGCATCATTAAATTGTTCAGAGAGTTTCGTTTTTGTTCTGTCTCTTTTTGCACTCAATG
>NC_045163.1:18277989-18280489 GCF_900700415.2 Clupea harengus | reverse complement strand
GAAAGTCCCTCATTAATTTCAGTAAATGACTCTGACTTGATGGATTTGTGTAGTGTATTTTGGCCAGTGGTTGGTTTGACGTTTTTGTCACACACAAAGACACATACACGCAAACGTATACACTCTGCGTATGTAGACGGATCTGCTTAAACTCTTCCACACATACAGTACACTCGTACATACTCACACATACATCGTTAATCTGTCCCTAAATTGTTGATCAACTAAAAAACACTTTCATAATCTTTCTTCCCTGTATGTTAATGTGTATGTGTATGTGTATGTGTATGTGTATGTGTATGTGTATGTGTATGTGTATGTGTATGTGTATGTGTATGTATGTGTATGTGTATATGTGTATATGTGTGTGTGTGTGTGTTTGTGAATTTGTGTATACATGCCATACTCTTATTGATTCAGTGTTAAAACGTGGCAAAGTGAGGAAGAGCAAGAATGACCTGATCCATGCGGAGGAGGGAGAAGATCAATTTACAGACATCTCCTCCGTCGGTAAGATCTCTTTTGTGATTTATAATCGGTTCCGCCTCTACGAAGACGGCAGCAGCTTGATCTCACCAAAGTGTAGAAGTCATTTGTTGAACTCGTATATAAAATATACATTGAAGGCTTGTGTCGCTATCTCCTAGCTAAGTAGCTTGTTGTAGAGAAATGTATGAAAAAAAGAGACGAAGAGAAGTCTGTACAGGTGTGAAAAACGAGAGGATTTCATCGGAGATGTGCACATGGGAATAACGTAATATTAACACGATCTTAAACAACTTGATTAAACGAATAATTAAGAAGAGCGCCTGCACAACATTAACACTCCTTCATGTCATAAGGAGCACAAGGAACCTCTTCCACCTCAGGGGGTGCAGGCTGAGAAGTGCCAAGTCCGAGAGAAGGGAATTGGCTGTGAAGAAACAAGCAACATTATTTCATCTTCTTCACATGCGCCCAGACTCAGTCCCAATCTAGAAAACCTGTTGCCTGTGAAATGTGTATCATCACGAGAGAAAAGACTAAAACACAGAAGCAGAACACTCAGTTCTCATGTGTATCCGTCCAATTCTGATTAAGGCCATGGATCACACCATGCCCTTGTTGAAACCCAGGATTCATCTGGGGGGGGGGGGGGGTTTGTCCCACTCCATGTAGGTTAGTCAATGCTGGTTGAGAAGGGTGGCCATTAACCACCTGTCAGAAGCATGACATCAGAAGTCCTGTCGTTCTTGTTACGTTGATGTCAACTTCTACAGTACGATGGCAGATATCCACTCTCTTCTAGAAGACCGAACAGATCAAAGCCCCTTTAAAGCCGAGTCATGGCCAAGGGTGGCTAAGGACGATTGTTCATTATTACAGAATGATGACCTATCACTTCAAGTCCTACCGCCCCCGAAAAAAGAATTTCTCATTACCGTAATGGGTTCAATTAGAGCCCTTTAGAGGTGGGAGAGATTGAGATGGTCTTATGCAGCAGTATCCTGGGAGCAAGAGAGAAATGTTGTCAGCAACAATACAACATTTTTGTTTGCGTGTTTGTTGTTTGTTTGTAGTTAGCAGAAGCTTTTATCCAAAGCGACTCACAAAACGCGTCAATATAGAATCACAATAGAACAATAACAAACATTACTAGTTGAACTCATAGCAAAATTAATTATGGCAAATAGTAAATCAAACAAGATGACCCTTGTTGGGCAATCTTGGTTTCTCACTAAACTAATTATTTCCTTACCCTGTGCGCTAACCAGAGAGGCATCTGTAATGTAGCTGAATGGGCTTCATGCTTGATCTGAATTCTCCCTGAGCCAATTATTAGTCATCAAGCAGATCTAAAACAAAAACAAAAAAATCACATCTAAGTGAAGGTTTTGGTGCTTTGATCAACTCTTAATGCATAGACAGGCCTTCTGAGTCAGTTTCCTGTTTATTTCGAGAGACCTTCATGCAGTATGTAACTGTGCCAGACTCGGCTCTAACACCACTGGTTTCTTATCAAGTAGCCTGAACAAGTCAAGTGCTCAACAGTTTGAACCTTTGGGAAGTACCGTAATAGGAAACGTATGAAATGTATGACGTTGGAAACTTTGATTGATTGTAAATAAAGTTGTACTGCTTAGTAACATATAACTACTGTCAATGACCTGCAGTTACCTTTGCTGCAGCAGAAAATAAAAGCCAGGCTGAAAATTCTCCAAAGAATAAACTGTACTTGTATGACAGTGTATTGCAAATGTTGCATCAGTATTTCTGGAATGCTCCTCATGAATTTGGCTCTTTACTCAGTTTATGACAGCAAAACAACAACAAGAAAATGCATTTATGTGTAGAAAAGACAGTAATGCAATTTCTCTCATACTATATGATACACACATAGTGCTAAAAGAGCAACAGCAGAATTAATTCATCCACTCTCTTGAGCATGCATGCCAACATCAGTCAGTCATTAATTAATTATAGTTACTTAATTCTATAAATATGTTTATCTTTCTCCCTC
>NC_045163.1:18240489-18270489 GCF_900700415.2 Clupea harengus | reverse complement strand
TGCGAGTGAGCGTATTTTTGCAGAAACACAAAAGTGACCAATGAGGGAGCAGTCTGCCAGCACGTGGATTTAAAAATTTCGGGTACATTTAGAAAAAAATGCCATGTGAAGGCGAACTAAACCCACGGTATTATGCAACATTTGAACAATGGGAAACTATTTAGTACCAGTTGTGTACCCAAGCAAACAAGCCATAGGTCTGAAAACATCCTCAGGCCATCTCTGATGCAATCCTGGAACCCCAGCATCTCTTGTTAAAATGTGGTCGGAAGCGGCTCGGAGCGGCTCTCGCTGTGTGAGGTAATGACATGTGTGGAGTGGCCTCTCGCGGAAAAGATTTCCCTCTGTTAAAAATAGAGATTCTTGGACGGTGTGACCACTGAAGCAAAAACAATGCTCTGGTCAGTAAAATAAGCCTCTTGTTGCATCGCTGGAGTGCTCTCTGAAGCAACACAGTGAGGACTGAATTTGCACTCATCCTCTCTGTCCTTCCCCCATCTGTCTCTTCTCTCATCTTATCTCTACCTCCCCCTTTCATCACTCGTTCCTATGGCATTTGGAATAGTCAGCCCTATGTTTAATCATACTAGTGGACTGTACCATCTGTCAGAGGACCAAAATAGGTGCCGTGAATTTGATGTGGTATGTTGCATAACCGTGTCACATATACGACACATGTATGCATGTCCTACAGTACATGCTTCTGCGTGGAACAGATAGTGAGGCATATGCATCATCACCGGGTCTTTTGCTATGCGGCATGAATGTCAACATTTGTGTTGTGACAAATAGTGATTCAAAGCTCATGACAGATGGTGTAGTTGGTGCATGGAAATATGGGGGTCGGCGGAATAGTCCATGTGTTTTTTAACCATGTCGCCTGTCAGTTTATGGAGTAGTCAGATCCCTGAAGATGGTGAAATCTTGGAAGTAACAGCCCTGTAATTAACCTCACCTGTTGTCATCTGTTGTCCTGTCAGATCTTGCATCTCTTGGCCTTGTTCCATGTATTTTTGTGTATGCAAAAGGTATACTGCATATATTTGTGCTTGAATTTGGCTACAGCTCTGAAATTATGCAGCCACTATGCAACTATTCAAGTTTGCCGACTATCTTATGCCTTGTACCTCAGGTTTAACTTTGAAGATGAAACACCAACTACAAACTTTGACAACTTTCCCTCTGCTATCATGACAGTCTTCCAGGTAAGCAACTTTTTTCTCTGAAGTAGGCTATTTTATACTTCTGTTTCTGATTTATTAGAAAAGAAATATGATACCGATAAAATGCAGTGTGTGCTTTCATAATGAGAAGTTATGGAAGAAAAGAAGCCATCTTTCCACAATATGATGAAATACTGCTGCCTAGGGTTGAAATCCGATTGTCTGCCACCCACAGATTCTGACAGGAGAGGACTGGAATGCAGTGATGTATCATGGGATTGAATCCCAGGGGGGCGTCCACGGCGGAATGTTCTCCTCTGTCTACTTTATCATCCTCACTCTTTTTGGAAACTGTATCCTTTGTGTACACTCCACAGAGAGACGAGAAGGAACGACTTGCCGATTTGCTTTACTTTAGTAATCTCCATCGTACATGTGTGCCAGCGTATCTCTCGGTGTGAGTCCTCAGGCATGTTTCACCTGAGGAGCTGCCATGTACAGTTGTATTCAGGTATTCGTTTTATTTAGGATTTAAACTGATCCAGTCCTCAGTTTCTGAAAAAGCAGGACGTTTTCTCAGGACTCCGGAGCTGTAGATCAGTATTTTTATTACAAACAACAATTGCAATCGGGCTCACTCACAGCACAAGGATGAAAGTGAAGCAATTTCACTAACATCGCACAGAGTTTATATACTTAAGATTTATCTAACTCTAACGCCATAAATGTTTCTAACGTCAGCAAGAATAGCCACGCTCGACTAAAAGTCCCTTTGTGTCATCCCAACTGCACTTTCTGAGATGCAAGGATGTCAGTTTTACAGAGGGTTGAACAAGCACAGTTCGACTCTTTCCAATCACCTCTGAGCTCACCCAAACATAGACAAGAAGTTCCCTCACTTACGCCTGTAGGTCTTACACATACGCAGACTAAGTAGCGCCAGCACCTAATAATCTCAGTTATACACACACAGAAACACAGAAAAGCCATGTTCCTGCTTACATAAGCACATGATTCATACAAGGTAATTATTAACACAAGGCACTTGATTAATATATTTTTAAGTCATGACGAGTGTTTCGAAATTAACTCTATCACAGGATGTTTCAGATAAATGTCTTTATTCAGGTGTTCAAGCAAGGTTATTCTAAGGCTGACTTTTGGAGCTATTTTCTCAAATGTAAAATTGCTCTCTCAGGAAATGTAAGAACACCTGTGCATGGAACCTGTACTGTATCAATCCTATAGATGTTTTGGTGTACCTTTGTTTGTATTTGGAAATGGCAGAAAATTGTATCATGGGGGTGATAATCCTGAACTTAAACCTCACCAGACACTCTGCTAAATGTATTCTTGGCCATTGCGGTTGACAACCTCGCTAATGCGCAGGAACTCACAAAGGTAAGCCAGCCCTCTGAGGCTATCACCTTCTGACTCCCCGTTTCCCAGTAAGCCCATTGATGAAAAGGCTCAACACAGCCAATCAGAGCTGTTGAAATGCGTCATGACGACAGTGCTGATGCCACAATGCTCACTCTTTGGGCCACTCGAGAGCACTTCACGCACCTGTATCACCTCGCAAATGGAAAATAATAATTAGCTGCCTCCAGGAACAGGGTTGCGTAGACGTCTGTTTGACGTCATTTCTAGTGAGCTTTAGTGCACAGGCATTGTTGAGAAGAGCTGCTTGAGATAAAGGAGTCATTCAAAACAGTCCTCCTGTGACTGATGGATAAAAGAAAAGGTGTATAGAGTGCATCAGCATGGCCGTGAAAACAGGGCACGCAATTTTGATGTTACCAAGGAATCACAGAAAAGTGTTCTCAGAAATGGCTTAGAAGTGTACTCAGAAATGGCTGAGAAGTGTTCCCAGAAATGGCTTCTGCAATTCTCTGATTTTTTTCTCGTTCCTCCTGGGTCAGAATGCCACCAATTTGACTTCCCCGTGAAAACACCACTGTTATACTATAATATAACAGACCTCTATCTCAGCTCTGGCATTAGTTGCGGTTGCGTGATTTTACCAAAGAACTCGATGGAATGCTGGTCTGATTGGTAGGGTGTCGGCTTATTCTCCGTAACAGACCTCAAGCACACACAACACGCTACGATGGAGAGAGAGAAGGAGATATTAGGAGATATGTTCCATAGTGTAGTTTCTCTTCTTTGTTGGCCTTGTCTTCAAAGTCTCCTTAATGCTCCTAGCTCTGTTCTCTCACCACACGCAGCGGTTGGTGTCTCTACGATGACCTTTCTTCAACACAACACACTCAGCATACAAGTTACATTTTAGTTATACTCAATAGAATACACAACTTAGCATAATGGGTGTGTCTGTGGTCTGGTTCACGGTGTAAGTTGGGTGCATGCTGGGCATGGGGTCTACCTATATATGAAAAGGTGTGAATGTCAGCAGACAGGGAGGGTCTTGCTAACCATTTGTGTGTTAATGAAGGTGGTGAGAATGTGATACATTCTTGTGGGGGAGGAATATGAGTTGAAAGTATATGAAAAACACCTAAATGTAACACCTTGTATACTCATATATGGCCTACTTGTCACATTTAGCATTGATGTTAATATCAGCACTATAGATAGTAATGAGGCATTACGCATATCCTTGCTCATGCCATTTTAGACCAATCAATGTCAGTGAAACTTCATGTAGTTCCTGATTTGATGCTGCTTTGCCTTTGACTGCTCATGCCCCTCCTCCCCATGACTTTGTGGTGTATTGCTATTGGCTAGGACGAGGAACAGCAGGAAGAAGAAGCCAATAAAAAGCTGGCCCTTCAGAAGGCCATGGAGGTGAAGGAGGTCAGCCCCATGTCAGCGGCCAACATCTCCATCACAGCGTAAGTCTGCAAAAGGCTTTTTAGATGTTCCTTGGTCTTTTGGTCTTTTGACTCCATCTGGCTTATTTGTGTCACAGCACAGTGTTGTCCTATGTGGCCTATCTGTTTTTTTTCAGTTTCATATAGCATAATCACTCTGTGTCACTTTGTGTGTGTGTGCTGCAGTATTCTGGTGCTCTGGGGATATAATGATTGTTTCCTTATAGACAGGGTTTATCGCCAAAAATGTGTACTATTCCTCAGAGTATTTGATGAATGTTTGCAACTTGTGAATGCACACTTTCAGCTATATCTTCTCCATCTCAAAGGACACAGTGGGTGTTGTGTCTTTGACATTACATTACATTTACATTTACATTTACATTTAGTCATTTAGCAGACGCTTTTGTCCAAAGCGACGTACAAGGGAGAGAACAGTCAAGCTACGAGCATTAGAACCCTGGTGTAACAATAAATACTACTTTACATAATAAATAAGAAAAAACGAATTAGAAAAGAGTGCAGAAATGTAACTGCTGTAAGTGCAAGTTAAGCACTAGTCAAAGTGCCAGTTTAGGAAGGGAGGTGCTCTCTGAAGAGTTGTGTCTTCAAAAGCTTCTTGAAGGTAGAGAGGGACGCCCCTGCTCTGGTAGTGCAGGGGCGTCCCTCTCTACCTTCAAGAAGCTTTGAGGCATGTAATTATGTCATTACTCATTTCATTGCTAGGTGTCTTCATTCAGGCACCTGTAGATTTGTTAGCAAGCTTAGCTGCTGTTAGCATGACCGCTGATGTGTTGCTGACATTTCTGATAGTTCGTTGGTGGAAATAGAGTTGGTTAACTTCTTGTCTTCTTACACTGCAGCATATAGCAGTGTGCCTGAATACCTCTGATGTGTAGGTCATTTCTCTCGACCAGGCTCAACCATAACCATTTCTAGTAATGCACCCTTTCCTGTGATATCAGACCAATTTCATCAGGTTTTATTTCTTTAAAACCACTCCGTTTACTGTGACTTTTCTTTGGCCGATAAGGTCCCATGTGAGTGTGACTGAAGATGTTTTTTTAATTGTGAGGGTAAAAGCAAATTAAACGTTTGCACTCAAGTGTTTCCATTCCATTTAGAATAATTCATAATGATTTTTGCACAGTTTGCATGTGTGAATAACTCGACCATAGCCTACCATCTTAAAGCACTTTCATGTCACCCTTTGGTAATGGCCACGGTCAACATTTCTTCCTACATATGTGCTGGCAGCCACTTTTCATTAATTTTTAATGACATGAATCATCTGTCATCACATTTGTACTCATTACCTAGTCTTTACTGACTAGCAGATGATGAAGAAGCAGCACTATGATATCCCTATATCCTCCCATGCCTCATTTACTAAGTTCACGGTTATTTATGTATCGTTAAATAAATCTGAGGCACTCAATACATTCAAAAAGCCTTTAATATCTATTGGCTATTCAGTTACAATTACAGATAAATGCTTATGCATTTCAGCCACCAAGTGAGTCAAAATGGCTGCCTTTGGGCTGTTTCTTGTAAATGTTAACAAGTAATCACACGATCAGTATGGACAGGTAAGTAGTCACATGATTAATGTAGAGAGGTAAAGTCACATGAATGACAATGGGTTACCAGGCTGAGGAAACCACACATTTAAATGTACTGTCAGGTTAAAACGGTGATAAAAAAACAAACAAAGAAGATATATGGAAACATCTTAATAATTCAGTTGTAAATACATACAGGACTGATTACACATGATGATTAAATCAGAGACAGTTACAAAAAGGGGAGAAGTCTAGTTCCCCATTTAAACCAGGGTAATGCGTAGCTTTCAATGTATATATCCAAAAAGATCATCTTTGTAAGACAGCTATATGCTGCATTTGTAAAATGAAATTATTTGCAGCCATGCAAATAATTGCATGCATGCCGCATGCTGATATGATAGGCATTCAGATACATCTCCACAGTTTTCACTGAATCTTATATGACATGGGCTCCAAATTAGTTTGATGTTTTGTGTAGTTTATTGTAACTTCATGTAATCATATATACTTGTTTTCATAAAAGGGTCTTTTCAATATGGTGCTCATTGTGTTTACCAGCCACTGTTACAAATCTACAGTATATCTATCAGGTCAGCATCATCTGCAAGATGGCTGTGTTAATGTGTACAAATGGAGGCTACAAGGCTTTTCTGTATTATATATTAACTTCTTTTTCTCTAAATTGGTGTGTTTTTAGCTTCTTTTTTTTTTTTTTTTACAATGAACACCATTGTACCACTTAGTGATTTCTGAGATTTCATGGACTAATTTGGGTTTAATAGGCTGAAATGGCTTTCCCTTCAGAATAACTGCTGACCTTTGGATTGCCCTAACCCATTACCAAGGGAAAAACATGTTGTTCTATTCTCATCAGGGAGGGCTTGCTTAAATAAGGCAAATTGAGACACTGTTTTTGTAAACACTGCTTGTTCTACATCAGTGAAACACATATGCTTTTGATGTTTCAGTCTGTTTTTCTGTCTCATCTTTACATACACATAGGGATGTTGTGTCATGACTATTAACATTTTCCTTTTTTTACCACTTTAGCAATTCAGTGTTTTGATAACTCTGACATTCAGGCCCGTACAATATAATTTAGGATAAAATGACTTGTCAACACCTGGAAAGAAAAGTAAAAGAAAAGTAGCATCAATTTTTTTTTTTCAGATGAATCGCAATTGCTGTGTCATATACATTTGTTTTTTGTCTTTTTGTCATGTATGTGGGTGTTACCAATGTTTGTGTTTCTCTGTCCGTTCAAGCTGAGCAAGAAGCAGGTGGACTGAGACAGGATGTCACCGTCTGAACTCCTCTCTGTGGCACACCCTAAAACGCACCTTTCTGTTCGGTTCTGTTCTGTTCTTGTCTCATCACTTGTTGTTGTTTCTTTCTTTTGTTTTGCATGTGCAGTTTTGTAAAGCAAAATCGAGGGGCGATCTCTCGCAGCTCCTCCATCTGCAGCGCTCATTCACCGTGAGTTTTTGCTCTCAGTTGAGATATCGTCACCCTCGTTTCTCCTCCTCTCCTCTCCTCTCCTCTCTCCTCCTCTCCTCTTCTCTACTCTCCTCTCCTCTCCTCCCATTCTCTCCTCTGTACTTCCCCAGCATACCCTCCTCTTTGGCCTCCTCTCATTTTCCTCCTTCTCTTCTCTTCTTGTGTCGCTGTCTTCCCCCCCCCCCTTCCCATTCTCTCTCTCCCTTTCTCTTAATCTCTTTCCTCAACCTTTACCTCACCTCCTGTATCAACGTCCCTCTCTCATCCTACTGTCTTTCTCCTGACAAAGTTCCCTGTTAGTAGCCTGTTAGTCTGATCGATGTGGTATGCTTCAGTGAATGGGACTTGTAGTTCTCCCGGCAGAACTTAGGTGATGATGCACTGCTTTAGCATCCTAGCTGTGCCTGTGCGTCTTTCCCCTCGTTCACTGCATGAACAGCCTCAGTGATATACTGCATGCTGGCCCTGTGGCCGTGTAGAACAAGTTTGCAAGACCTAGTTGGACATTGCGTGAATGCCTCACAGCTACAGTGTGGCAGCTTTGTGTGTGACTGATTCGCACTAAAAGTACCCACTTTAAAGAATTATGAGACATTCACTGGGGTGAACTTATTACCAAGCTACACTAAAGCTCAAGAGTATATCAAGAGAAGCACACATAAGACATCAGAGAGTTTAGGTGGATCTTAGGTAGGCTGACATGATGTGCAGGCCCATAGTCTTCCCATCTTAGAAAGGGGCTGACTCTTTAATGAATGTGTGCCTGATCAGATGTGTATGTGTCCTTAGATTAGAGATCAGAGCCGGGTCTGATCCAGAGTCAGTTTATGTCAGGTCTGAGACAGGGTTTCTGTGTGTCCCTCTCATTTGTATTAGTCTCCTCATTTGATGGAGCACCTATCACAGTGACTTGAATATATGTTTCTTTGTGTGTATTTGTGTTTCTTTGTGAGTGAGTAAATGTGTGTGTGTGTGTGTGTTTATGTGTGTGTGTGTGCTTGGGTCTGACTTGGCATTGTCGACAGGCTGGTCTACTAGCCTCTGATCTGACTCTGGTCTGTGTTCTTTCAGCTGTTATAAATGTTCTGTGTAAGTCCCCTGTCTCTTGTGTGCATTAACTGTTGTCTTCTGTCTCTCCCTCCCTCCCGCTGCTGTCTGTGGTTAACCTGTCTGTCGCTAACCTGTCTTCCGTGCTGCTCCGCTGTGTCACACCCCCCTTTCCATTGCCTTAGGAGTTATTTGTACACCCCCACCCGCTACTACATGAGGTACAGTTCCCCCATAGTCATGTACTGAAGTCACAGTCATACATGCTAATGACCGTCACATACAGTTGGAAGTTGCACAGTGTCCCAGACAGAGAGTGAGATGCCAGCCTGGCTCCCGCATCTGCATCTAGGTTACCGCTACCATGACGATGCCTCGTCTCTCGTGACTGCGAGCAGACGATGACTCACTGCCGTAATGGATGTTTCTCCCTCCTCAGCCGTCTCCCACGTGTTTTTTCTTTTTCTTTTTTTATACTTTCTTGGTCAAAATAGTAACAAAGGAACACGGTGACCTTTTCTTTTCTCAACTGTTTTCCTCACTGCAGGCTGCGCTGTCTGAATTAGCACCATCTAATCTCTGTGCTCAGATAAGCGATCCTTGATTCCAGGCAATTGTGCTGAAATAATTTAAAAGTCATGGAAGTTCAAAACATTTTCACATCGGTGATTGCCAACTTGTCGTCCAACACGACAACTTGTCGTCCACGAGGCTAAGGCCGCTCTGTATTTGAGTGACAGACCGCACCTCGAAGAAATGAGTGAGAAAATGTCACCAGAGTTCCTTTTTAAACTTTTTTTTGACCACTAAAGTGGAGATCAGGGGCGACCTAGTAAATTAATGTGCTGACCTGTGGAGATATTGGGTGGTTATTTATTCAGGCCAATTAGCTTTTTAATGAGTTTCCGTCCCCCTTGGTGGAGGCAGGCTAATAGAAAGGGACGCAGAGCTCAGAAGTCAGGTGTCTTTAATAAGGTTTTTACAATAACTCTCATTTCATCAGTTTTGGACTGGCTACGTGTCTGATGTCTTGCTCGAGTAACTTAAAACACTTGGCACCAGTTCTAGTGGCTGCAGTGTGTTGGCAAACAGAGTCACGCAGTGCGCAGAGGCTCGCTTTAAGTTTGGAGTGCTCGTAAAATGACACGGCAGGATTGATGTGAATCAAAGGGCATTAGGCCTGTTTATGTAGACAAGGCAAAAGGATGGAGGGAAAGTGGCCAACTGTGTAAAGACTGAAGAGCCAAAGTGCTAATAGTGGAGGAGGAGGAGTGATAGCGCCCTGCAGTAGTGTCAAACGAGAATATACTGACGGTGATCAAAAGAGAAAAGTACTCAGAGTAGTTTGAAAGGGATACAGAAGAAAGATTAGTAATTGGTATATTTGATCCAGAGAGGGCCGAGTTGAACAGTCTCTTAAAGAGAGAAGAAGTTCTGAGAGTACAGGGATGGTTGATACTGGGCGGATTAGGAGGGGCAGCAGCTGGGCGGTGTTGATATGACAGATGACTGCCTTGAAGGGTGTGAACCCAGGGAAAGGTCTATGATTGGAGGAAGGACCTGCGCACATTATGATTTCCCCCCTTCTGAGCAGATGTCTTTTTGCACATTTCTTAGCTATGAAAAATCCAGTTTTATCTTCATAAAGAGGCTTTATGGGTCAAAAATAGGCTACATTTGTTTATACCATCTGCCATATTCCATCATTCCCCCAAGGGAGTCGTCATTGATTAATATGTAACTAGAGTTCAGACATCCTTTGTGGCCCGTATTAATACGCTCAAACAGTCCTAAGAGTCTGTCTTTACTCACGGACCCTGTTTGTAGTCCAGGTATATGTGACCATGGAGAGGGCTAAATGAATATTCCCCATGGTCAACCAACTTCTGAGCATCCATAAAGACCATCTTTATTATCGTGTGTGGTTGTTTTTCCTCTTAAATTACACAACTGTTGTTTTTCCTCTTAAATTACACGATTGTTCTTATGCCTGGTTGGAAGTATGGACTCTGAAAACCATTTTTTTATCTGATCAATGCCACAAGATTCGTTTTAATAGCAAGCTTTTTCATACAGCCTCGGGTAAACCGAAAGTACAACTTGCTGTTGTGCTTCTGAAGCAGCACTATTTAGCAGATAAATACATCTGTAGTTTGTGGTTTGCAGTGAAGTAAATCTGTAGTGGTTATTTTTTGGACCATATAAACTACTATGTCATGTAATATGTTACAGTTACATCATGTAGTGTCCAAAAAGATGGTCTCTTTATGTATGAGAAATTTGTAACACACATAAAACTGGAAAATTGCGAATAGTTTCAGTGCTAGTAAGACTTTGTCTCAGAGGCCTGTTTTGGTCATGTGGCTCACGTATAACAAATAGTCAAAAAGTAGGTTTTATCGAAACCATCGAAGAAGTTGAAACATCCTTTATATAATTCTACTTAGAGACGGTTTGCCACTTTGTTAAGCCTTACACATAGACACTAGCCATTCAGAAGGGTCATGCTTGGCTAAGCACAATGCCTCATGTTAACACTCAACACAATATAGACATTAATTGTGTTACAGTAATGATGAAGACTTTGGGGGAAAACGGGTCATTGTTTGAATAGAGTTTAATATAGATATCTCACTTGCTTATGAGGTTGCTTAGCAAACAATAAGCTATGAGGGTGATAAGTGTGGGTACAATAAGAGTGATGTACTGAAGAGCAATACAGCTAAACAGCCAGGTTTCCTTTCACTTCAACTTTTTCAAATGTAAGGCTTATGAAGGTGTTGTATAGTTCTTAAATAGGACCTTTCAAGGGAGGTCTTACCAAGCTACAGTGAGTGTTTGTGGACCATGACTTCTCACCTGTGACCTTTGACCCTGTGCCGTGTGCAGCAAGGAGCAGCGCTCGCTGAAGATGTCAGTGTGGGAGCAGCGCACCACGCAGCTGCGGCGCCACCACCTGCGGGCGAGTAGCGAGGCGCTCTACAACGAGCTGGAGCCCGAGGACCGCCGCCGCCTCTCCTCCGCCCTCCAGCTGCGGCCCGACATGAAGACGCACCATGACCGCCCCCTGCTGGTCGAGCAGGGCAACGGCACAAACGGGGAAGGCAACGGTAACGGGACTGAGAAACCGCCGAGGCCGGCAGCGGAGGGAGAGGCGCAGGACGACCTGTCGCAGTCGCAGCAGGCGGCGCACCCGCACAAGCACCACCGCCACAGGGACCGCTCCGCCCACGAGAACGGCGAGGCCCAGGGGGAGGGCCGGACGGGCAGCAGGCACCACACCCACCACAGCCGCAGCCGGGAGCGGCGCGAGGGGAGGCTGGAGCACAGCCACAGCCAGGACGGGGGCCCTAACAGTGGGCACAGGCACCACCACCAGGGGGCCGGATCTCCGGAGGAGGATGGGGGTGAGAGGGCGAGGGTCGGGGACAGAGACAGGGAGCACAGGCACCACCACTCCCACAGGCAGTCAAGGGGCGAGGGCAATGGGGGCCTGTCCAACGGAGGTCGGGGGGGGGAGAGGCGCAGCCGGGCCCACAGAGACGGGGAGAGGGAGGCCAACGGGGAGCGGAGGAGGCATCAGCAGCGGGTGCTGAGAGCCCAGTCCACACTGGAGGGAGAGGAGGGCAGGGAGAATGGAGACAGTGAGCGGACCAAGGCACACAGGTGAGACTAGCTCTTGTTATTTTAGTGCTGATTTTAGCTTGGAGACGAAGGCAGTAAAAAGCAGCACTCAAAGCATGACTGGGCTATTCCATGTCAATTCAACTGATTCTTTTTTTATATATAACTTCCCCACCTCAGATCCTTTAGTTTTTTTCTGGTGGAAGATAAATCAGTATGATGGAGAAATATCAAATTTAATTTACATTTTAGGGACAGATACTCCGACACAGACGCTGACGGATCGGCCACCAGCCCCTTGCAGTCTCCCTCAGAGCTGCTGCCGGTCGTGGAGAAGCCTGAAGATGCCGACAACCTGAAGAACAACAGCCGCAGTGGCCAAACAGGCATCCACATCCCTGTGACCATCACAGCCCCTCCTGGCGAAACCACCATCATTCCCAGTCAGTATCCTCTGATGTTCCTCTAGGCTTATAGCCCCTTGTATTTTCACACTAACAGCAAACTACCCAAGTAATTTCTCCTTTAAGATCAGCAGGATGATTCAGTATATGAAAATAAAACATGTGACAGCTTCACATTAATCAGTATGTATATATGTATGTTTATACATATATATATATATATATATATATAACTGTATGTTATGTGTGCAGTGAATAACCTGGATGGGGATAGCCTCCTTCTGAACGAGGAGAAGAAAGAGCTGGAGGACGAGGAGGACGAGGAGGCGCAGGATGGGCCTAAGCAGATCCTCCCCTACAGCTCCATGTTTGTGTTCGGACAGACCAACCCGTGAGTCTCACCAGCGCAGGACAGGAGGATGAAGGGAGGGATGAATGAAGAGATGAATGGAGGGATGAATGAAGAGATGGATGGAGGGATGAATGAAGAGATGGATGAAGACATGGATGGATGGATGAATGAAGAGATGGATGGAGGGATGAATGAAGAGATGGATGAAGACATGGATGGAGGGATGAATGAAGAGATGGATGGATGGATGAATGAAGAGATGGATGGACATAGATGGATGAAGAGATAGATGGAGGGATGGATGAAGAGATAAATGGAGGGATGAATGAAGAGATGGATGGAGGGATGAATGAAGAGATGGATGAAGACATAGATGGAGGGATTAATGAAGAGATGGATGAAGAGACGGATGGGTCGGAGGATAGATTTCCGCATGAGTGAGCGGAAGGGTGGACAGACAGATAAATGGTTAAACTGACGAGTAGATGGACAGCCTGCGTATCAGTTTGTCTTTCCATCCACCCCCCTCTCCATCTGTGCAAGGATGTATAGTCGTAGGCGTGGACTGTGCTGTGATGAAGACTGATCGACTGAGAGCCTGATGGCTGATAATGCTGTTCGGGTCTTACTGTATTAACACCTTTTCTCATACTGCACTGCGTAGGTTAAGTGGTGTGAATGTCCTGTATGATTATTCATGGACATGCAGAACTCTAAGACTGGTGTGGACTGCATGTTTGTTGAGTTGAGTTTATGTAACTGTGTGTCTGGTTGTGTAAGGCGGCAGGGTAATGTTGGCTGATGTTGGTCTAACTCAGGAGGGTAATGTTGACTGATGTTGTGTAAGGCGGCAGGGTAATGTTGGCTGATGTTGTGTAAGGCAGCAGGGTAATGTTGGCTGATGTTGTGTAAGGCGGCAGGGTAATGTTGGCTGATGTTGTGTAAGGCGGCAGGGTAATGTTGGCTGATGTTGGTCTAACTCAGGAGGGTAATGTTGACTGATGTTGTGTAAGGCGGCAGGGTAATGGGCAGGTTTATGTTGGCTGATGTTGTGTAAGGCGGGAGGGTAATGTTGGTTGATGTTGTGTAAGCCGGGAGGGTAACGGGCAGGGTAATGTTGGCTGATGTTGTGTAAGGCGGGCAGGGTAATGGGCTGGGTAATGGGCAGGGTAATGTTGGCTAATGTTGTGTAACTCTGATGCCCAGGGTGAGGCGGCTGTGCCACTACGTGGTGAACCTGCGCTACTTTGAGATGTGCATCCTGCTGGTCATCACTATGAGCAGCATCGCTCTGGCTGCTGAAGATCCCGTTCAGCCTGACGCGCCGCGGAACCAAGTGAGTCCACACACACACACAGACACGCGCGCGCGCACGCAGACACACACACACACACACACACACATACACACACAAACAACCACAGTGAGAATACACACAGAACGTCTCACATAGACACACCGAACTGAGCACGCACACACATTCCCACATACACTAAGCACACACGCAGCAATGCTAATTCACACACACATGCTCACACCCCAGCACACCCATTCTGCTCATAGTGCCTGTAGGACTGTCTTCACAAATAGGGGCTCAGCAATATCGGTTTAACTGTCCTGTTAATCCTATACAACTGACTCTCTGTAAATACAGTGGTAGATATTGGCCTGTGAGCAAGGGCGTCAGCAGCATTTTGAGAGTGGGGGGGACATATTTTGGCGGGGGGTCTGGGGGTTCTCCCCCCGAACATTTTGAAAGATGTAGATGTAATTTCCCGCATTCTGGTATATTTACCATGTTTTTAGATAAAAAATGATCTCTCTCTTTCATTGTTTTTCCTTGGAGTCGGCATGGTCTGCAATCCCTGACTACTATTATGTTCTGGTAGACTGGGTAAACCCAGCCCGATCTGCAATCTTAAATAAGATTGAGCTTGGTCTGGTGATAGCCAGGATAATGTTTTGGTGTAATACACAGAGGACTGACACTGACAACTTTGGCACTTTATTCTCTATTTAATGAGAGCAAAATATTTAAAAGGAGGATTTAAAAAGTCGTTAGAAAAACTAGCATGTTAGCTAACGTTAACTCCAGATTAGCTCACAGTTGTTAAAAAATAAACCACCTTCATTTTTTTTGTAGCTACTTGAAAAAAACATCCTGGTCATCCCTTTCTGCCTGAAACAGACGCCTAGGTTTGAACACGGCCAAAAGCACAACATATTTCAGTCGCAGAATAAAAAATCAACAAATGCTGTTCCACTAATGGGTAAATAAAGTATGGTATTGCCTAGTGCTAGTTGTAGGTAAATAGCTTGCTTATGTAGCTATAATCATAATGTTTGCAGAAGGATCTTTGTGACTTAATGCTATTATAGCCAGAGAATGTCTCATAAGGGTGCGTTGGCCACTAAAGGGAAAACTTGGGCAACTCTGACTTACTTTCCTCTTCCTCGAAAAAAACCTCCTTCCATCTCGTCTGTGCAACAGCTAGCGCAACGCTTCAATCAAAGAATATGGGAGTTGAATCTGGTGCGTGATGTGTAGGAAACCAGGAAAACGCGGAGTGGATTTCTATTGCTATGGGTATTCCCGCTACTGATAAAGTGGAACGGATTTGATTGTGAAGCAATGGAAAGAACGCTGGACTAGTAGACCAGTCGTGCACTAATATTTTAATGTCAAATGTGGGGGGGTCCAAACGACTTTTTTTTTTAAAGTGAGGGGGACGTGACCCCCCCAAGTTATATTGTGGCGACGCCCATGCCTGTGAGTGTGTCGGGCGGCTGTTCCGCCCTCTGGTTAAGCAGCCTCTCCGTGGGCAGTGGCGCTTCCGGCTGCTGAGGCTCCGTCTGCAGGGTGATTGGTGGTCCGGGCTGTCGAGTTAGGCCATGGGAAAAGCACCCGAGCCTGGGCTTGACGACCCCGCAGCCCCCCTCAGCTGGAGCCATTTATTTGATTTCATCAGCAGCAGCTTGGCTGCAAGCCTGGATGCCCCCGCTTAGTGTGTGAAGCATCTCCTCAGCACTTATATACGCACTGAACCTTCATCAGGCCACAGTCCATCAACACACACACACACACACAGACACACACACACAGACACACACACACACACACACACACACACACGGACACATGCATTGCTTACAGAGACACACACATGCAGAAACACACACACACATGCACACGCCCACACACACACGCGCACACACACACACGGACACAGGCATTGCTTACAGAGACACACACATGCAGAAACACACACACACACATGCACACGCCCACACACAGGCACACACACTCAAGTATGACAGATACACATGCACAGGCAAATAAATACACACACACACAGCCTCTGGATCCTCCAGTATGTTCTCTTTCCGGCTCACTGCCTCATTCATTAGGATTGACTGGTCCGTCAGAGTGATTTGGACGGACACAACTTGATAGCTATCTAGTCCTGTGAGTGAAAAATGTGGCTGATGATGAAGTGTTTCTTCAAAGAAATGTGTAGAGGCTTTTTCATGGCAGACAAGACTGTGACTCAGCCGTAGCCAGTGCTGCATCATATCCAACTCTGGCACTCAATGGAGTCTGCTTGGAATGGAGAGCGTATTTCTGCATCTTGAGGACCACTGATGACTTCTGTCTCCAGAAAATTGGTCCCATCACTGAGCAAATTGCCCAACATTTAAATGTGGATGTGGCTTATTAGCTAATTGGATTGATTGAATTTCCTGTTGTCACTCTTGGATTTTCACAATTGATTATCAGAATTCTGATGTGATTTCTGCTTTTAGATCAATTGTAAAAGATGAAAATGATAACTGATGACCAAATTAAGTAATTAAAATACTGACAAACCATTTGTTCTATGTCAATAATACTGCACTTTCTCTCTCTCTCTCTCTCTCTCTCTCTCTCTCTCACTCTCACTCTCTATCAGGTTTTGAAATACTTAGATTACGTCTTCACTGGCGTGTTCACTTTTGAGATGGTGATCAAGGTAAGCAGCGGTTGCCCGGGTGACTGCAATGTTGGATGGGATTAGCTCGTGCCAGTTTGATTGTCTCGCTGTGGGCTTGGGTCTAAAAGGGAGGTTAAAAATACCAGGGGAAAAATACCAGTCTGACTCAGACTTTCAACAAGGAAAATGCATTAAAATGGCTACCTGTCAGTCTATTCTGTTGATTTGCATTTATTTTGACGGGACCGACATCTATAAAGTTCAACCGTACTCCTTTTAAATGTCAGTGCTCTGTTATTTTCTATACGATAATGTATACATGGATAATGTACATGCGCACCATTTTATCATTTGTGTACCACTTTTAGCACATACATAAAAAGAAAATGTATGCTTAAAATGTATTGTGATGATGCAAAAAAATAATAATACCTCATACCTGATGTTACCATTATCATCTCACTCTCTTCTCTTTCTTCGTTCTTCCATGTCTCATTTCTGTCGTCTACCCTCTTTGTTCCCCTTCTCTCTCTCACTCCCTCTCTATCTCTCTCTCTCTCTACCCTCATTGTTCCCCTTCTCTCTCTCACTCCCTCTCTCTCTCTCTCTCTCCCTCTCTGTTCCCCTTCTCTCTCTCACTCCCTCTCTCTCTCTACCCTCTCTGTCCCCCCCCCTCTCTCTCTACCCTCTCTGTTCCCTTTCACTCTCTTACTCCCTCTTTCTCTCCCTCTCTCTCTCTCACTCCCTCTCTCTCTCTCTACCCTCTCTGTTCCCCTTCTCTCCAGATGATTGACCTAGGGCTCTTGCTTCACCCCGGCTCGTACTTCCGTGACCTCTGGAACATTCTAGACTTCATCGTGGTCAGTGGCGCTCTGGTGGCCTTCGCCTTCTCGTAAGTTGGCCGCTCCCGATTACCTTATGGAGATGATCCTGAAACCTCCTCTGGCAGACTGATCACTCCGGCATCCACCCGTTCCCCACCTGTCACATTCAATCCATCTGGTGGCTTTAGATGAGATGAGGGCGCTGCTAATGAATTATGAGTGTCTATCAGATGTGCTCTATTGCTGGCTAAATGCTCTGGAAAAGCAACATTCCATGACTAAATTGCAAGATAAAGTGCCGTTAACGAGTGGCTCTATAGAGACCAGCGAGCGGCTGTTATTTTGTTGGTTGGATTCCTCCCAGTTTTGTGAGAGGCTTTAGGCCATCATGTATGCCTCTAGTATTACCTAGTCTCTCTCTCTCTCTCTCTCCTCCCCTTTTCGTCTAGGCTCCACAGGTTAGCTGTCACCTCACTGTCAGGAAAAGAAAATCTGAGTCGTTTATTTAAATAAGTTTGAAAGGCTTTCCCCAGCTGACACACACACACACACATTCAAACTCTTACCTAATCCCCCCACCCCCAACACACACACACACACACAAAGCTCATAACACTCTGCTTTAAACTGGGAGAAAGCGTTAATGTTTTGAGTGCGAGAGCTCCATATGTGTGATGTATAGCTGTCTGTTCATGCTGGTGAGTCACACTGCTGTAGAGAGTCTCCCTGTCCTTGCCTGCATCACTGGATAACGCTTCACAGAAATACACATGCTTTCCGTTTTACCTGGAGAGATACCAGCCCCTCAAGTGCTTAATAACTGCATGTAACACGCAGTATGTGGTTTTAACTGAGAAAGCTGTGCATTATCCCAATGGAGCAAGCTTTATGACTATAGCAGCAGCCCTTGTCTTTTCACTATCAACTTTAGATCGAACCATACGTATATAACTAACTATGTATATATAACTATACAAGATGTATTTTATATCTTATTTTGAATAGGTGTTTAGAATTGCCTTGAGTTCTCATTGTGTACAGGGTTGGCACATCACACATTCTGCATTACCTCCATATTTCCTTATTCTTTAGTAGTCATTAAAATATAACTCGACATTCATAATATTCACGAGTGGTAGACAAAAAAAATGATTCTATACTTTGTGGTTCAGTGTATAAATACTATAATTGTGCATTTGTAATGTCATCTTTCTCTTTCTCTTATTTCCTTCTTGTATTTAAATGGTTGTCATTTTTTGCTTACGTACTTGTAGTTTTCTGTGCATTTTACTTGTTCTTTGTCTGAGTTCTCTCTTTCCCCCTGTCTTTCTTTCTCTTTCTGTCCCTCTTTTTTCCCACTTCCTCTCTCTGGTGGCTTGGATGCTTTCAGGAGCTTGATGGGGTAATGCTTTTGTGATTTGCCTGCCCTCCTGTTTGCCTCTGTGTCTTGTCTGCTCTCGGCCTGTCTGCCTCTTTCTCTCTCTCTCTCTGTTTACAAAGTACAAGTACACTTGTCTCTCGGCCTGTCTGCCTCTCCCCCAACCATCTTTCATCCTCTCTCTCTCTCTCTCTCTCTCTCGCTCCACATCTGATTCCCTGGAGTCTGATAAACACATCAGCATCGACATCCCAAAACTGTTAAGCGAAGCAGCGGTCCAGCTTTTCACCTGGCTGTCTTCTGCATTCCTCTGGAAGCTCTCCCTCATACTCTTACTCTTTCATCCCTCCTGCTCTCTCTAAGTTCACTCCTCCTCCTCAGCTTCTTCCTCCTGCTCTCTCTAAGTTCACTCCTCTTCCTCATTTTCTTCCTCCTGCTCTCTCTAAGTTCACTCCTCTCCCTCATCCTCTTCCTCCTGCTCATTCTAAGTTCACTCCTCTCCCTCATCCTCTTCCTCCTGCTCATTCTAAGTTCACTCTACCCCTCTCATCTGCCCCCACTGTGAAGTCGTTGTCAGTATGATGAGGGCTGCTTGAGACTCTCAGGGGAGTGCTTGATTGACGTTTTATTAAAGGGGGTGAGGTGGGCAGTGTGTGTGTGTGTGTGTGTTGGGTGTGGAGTGAGGGAGGGATTTGTCGAATGTTGCCGTGCACCGCGATGCTCATTAGCATTTCAAAACAGCGCCAGGGCATCTAGCTCTGACTCAGACGCCAGATCAACCAGCACGAAATGAAAGGGAGAAAGGGAAGAGAAGAATCTAAAATAATGAAATAAAAGAGAATGAAAGGTCACCAGAGTGTAGCGAGGAACGGTTTCTCAAGAGGAGGTAACTCCTTCTCCACAGTCACTGTTGCAGTTGCTCAGATTAAAGTTAGAAGGGTTCATCGGTGTCTCTCATGCCTGAAGTGTCTAGATGTGTGCGAGCTCTTTCACAAAGCCACCACACTTTTAACTTATGGGTTAGAGTTAGCTGAATGGTAACATGCTTAATCTCTCAGGGACATCATAATTCCCAGTGATCTTCACTACACCTTACATTATATACCCTCCTCTGAGTGTGTGTGTGTGTGTGTGTGTGTGTGTGCGTACATGTTTGTGTGTGTGTGTATTTGTGTTGGTGTTTTTCTATGCTTTTGTGGTTCTTCTGTATGTAAACCTCTGGCCCTGTGTAAATCTCCACTTCACAGTTTTTATTCTGCTAATTAATTCTGTTTAAGTTTGTATACTTTAATTATTAGTAGGATAAAGATTAATTTATTATTTGCAGGACGTATCACTTTCTGTGTTGCATTATGCTTCTTCATCTTTTGTGTTGTTGGTGTTGTTCTGTTAGCGTCAGAAGAGTTTGGTTTCCAGTTGTTCACTGTGCTTTTCTTGTTCTATTTGTGAAAGTTGATGGGATTCTTTTCATTTTCTGTGCATTGCCTCTCTTCTCTGCTTTTTTCTGTCTGTGTAACAGACATAATATTTCCTGTGCTTATCTCTTTATGTATGCGCCGTTCGTGTGTGCTGTCTGTCTGTCTGTCTGTCTGTCTGTCTATCTGTGTGTGTGTGTGTGTGTGTGTGTGTGTGTGTGTGTGTGTGTGTGTGTTTGTGTACTTGTACATGCATGCATTTATCGACGCTTATCTTCATCAGATCGCAGCAAAGCGTGACCAGGTGGGGACTGCCTTTATCTCTGACATTAAGCCCTCTCCTCTCCTCTCCTCTCTTCTGCCCTCTCTTATCCCCCTCTTCCATCTCACTCAAAACCCCCCATGGAGACTTTTTTCCCCTCTGCGCCCCCCCCCCCCCCCTTTAGAGCACCAGCCTCTGCCCCTTTCAGAGGCGGACAGACGTTCAGTGCTGTTCTGTCCTGATAGCTTTCAGAGGTTCACCCCTGTCTTAAGAAGGAAATAAAGAAAATCACTCAGTCGTCCTGCTGCTCAAAGGTCTGAGATCTCCCAACAGCAGCATTGTTTTTGGACTTGAACCACAGTCAGGTCCTCTCCAAAGAAAGAGGTGGCCATCAGGATCCTATGTGAAGGGCAAGATAGAAGCAAGGATACTGTAGGGAACCTTAAAGCTATATCCATGTGAAACCTCACCAGAATATTTTTTTCTCAATTTAGCCATTTAGAGAAAAAGGTCGAGTGCTCCATAGAGAAGCTGAAAGAAACATGGACGTTATTGCATCTGTTAATACATAATCCGTAAATGCCTTTTGTGCTTTTTTAGCTTTTGACATATTTTGAAGGCCAGAACTCGGAACAAGAGTGAGACTTTTGCAAGAAGTGCATTGCCGAGCTTCTTTGAGCTCTTGTGTTGCCGTGGGTGATGATGACAGACGGTGGAGGCTGCTCTGAGTGGCCCCCTCCGGGGCGCAGATGAGGAAGAGATGAAGCCTCCCGCCTGTAAACAGGAAGTGTTTATGAGGGTGATCATAAATGTGACCGCAGAAGACCTCTGCCCAGCCCACAGCCCACAGCCCACAGACTCAGATGTCTAATGAAAGTGCTCAGTGATCACAGGGCAACATCTTCCCCAATCTTGTATAAACATCTTTCCTTTTACTATGGAAGGATGAAAATCTATATTAGCTTACATTTGAACCATCGTACACTATTTATATTATATTTAACTTCGGTTTACGCATCTTCACATATTTCATACTTAAAGTTGGGGCTAAGATTATATTTCATACAAAGGTACTTTTAAATAGTGCTCTCTATTATTAAAATGTAATTAGTTTATAAAACATCACAATTTCAGTAAAAGCCAAAAAGAGAGAGATCTCGTCCTTTAGCATCAATGCTAACTTTTTACCTTTTGAGCCAATATGCAGTGGTGCTTCTGAAAGCTATTGAAGATATCATATCAAAGGTTGTGGGGACCCCTGTCTCCCACCATGCTTCTCCCCATCATCTTACCCCGTAGCTGAGCCTCAGGTCACCCTAGGTCAGAATGCTAGCATGCTAGCTGGGGCTCATCAGTAGGTTTGAGAATGGGTATGTGTGCATGCCGGTGTGTTAGCGTGTGTTAGCGCGTGTTAGCGCTAGAAAGGTCCTCCCTCTGCTCCAGTGGGGGAAAGCAAGCAAGAAAAAGTGATAATGCAAAAACAATCAGAACACACTCTGATCCTTGTGCAGATTTGGTGTTTTTGTAATGTCAGACAAGATGACAGTTGAACAGAAGTTATTAGGGTGAACAGAAACATCAGGTCTTTCTTTCTCACAGGTACACACACACATACACACACACACACCCACGCACGATGGCATACACAGTCATATTTATGTCATACATATCTATACACAGACACGCAATCACATTCATAGAGTAGCACACACAGGAATACAAATTCACAAAATGACGCACATGCACACGCACACACACACACACACACACACACACACACACACACACACACACACAAATCCTACAGTGCCTCTCTGGGTGGGTGGATAGATGGAGTGGGAGGAAAGGAGCAGAGAGGAGAGATGTAGAGTCTCTCTACTCTGTCACACGCCCCAGTGGCTGTCAGCATATTCTCTATCCCCTCTCCATCAGACACACACACACACACACACACACACACACAGAAATATATGCTGGAATTTTACATTATTTAATCTACTGTCAGTGAAAGTCCAGGTCATATAACTGCGCCTGTAATCCATGTCATCTCAGTCTGAAGGATGACATCGTGTCAGATGTTTGCTTTCTTGTTGCCGTGAAGCTATGAGTTGTTAGAGTGGCATTGTAGTCTTTGTGTAGCACCGAAACTTCTTGTGTCTGTCAGCATCCCTAGAATGAGTTGGGGCTTTGTTTTCCCTGACTGGTCTTTGTATCATCTGTGTGTGTGTGTGTGGAGACTGAAGCTTCGTTAGTGTTCAAACCAGCAGTGGTTTTCACAAAGAAGTTTAACCTCCCCTTGCCAATCTCCCTATCCCCTTGTATCCTGGGTTGTTTCTTTGTGGCTTTCCGAGTCTTGACATCATTTGTTATTCTACAGAGTCGTAACATGAGCTCTGAATCCGGTGCTATGGTAGGTATGGTTCTGTAGAATAACCACATTCACTCGCATGAACTATACTAACCAAAGAACAGGCCAGTCTGCTCATGTATGCAAGTTACATGATGGCCTGAAAACCTGGGGTGAATGATGATAGTGGGTTCTTCTCACACTTCTCGTGAGCATTTGACTGTGTGTGTGTGTGTGTGTGTGTGTGTGTGTGTGTGTGTGTGTGTGTGTGTGTGTGTGTGTGTGTGTGTGTGTGTGTGTGTGTCTAAGAGAGAGAATGTGTGTGTGTGCGCATATGTTAGTCCACTAGTTTCTAATGCCATCTTTCTCAAAGCAGAGGGAAAGGGAAGGACATTAACACCATCAAGTCCCTGAGAGTTCTGCGTGTGCTGCGACCACTGAAGACCATTAAACGTTTGCCCAAACTCAAGGTACACACACATACACACACACACACACACACACAAACACACACACACACACACACACACACACACACAAACACACACACACACACAGGGTTTCTTACTTGCCTATGGATATCCCCAGATCAGCGTTGTGACAGAGGCTGAGGTGGCTGAGGATATCTACAGTTAGGTGGACGCCCTTCACTGCCAGACCCTTTTCATGTTTATTTTTATCATTCTGTTTCAAATAGTGTTCCAGTTGAAAAAAAGTCAAAGGCCACTTCAAGGCCATTAGAAGAATGAAATAGACATTATTCTTGTTTCTGGCATGGGCAACTCTACTCTACACCCCTCTCATACAACTCTTTCAGTACCACGCCTCACTCCTTCAATTCACTCTGAACTCTCTCGTACACACACACACACATACACACACACACACAAACACACACATTCCTCACACTGCTTCAGCATGTGTGGTAGTTACTTCCTGACAGCTGTGGCAAATCCAATCAGCCAGAGTGAAAAAGCCATTCCACCTCTACCAGCGCTCCGGTAGGGCCGCGCCACAGTCCGTCATGCCACCACCTCCAGTGCCACCCGTCACAGAGAGGCACAAACTGAGTAACGAGGAAATGCAAATCCCCACCGCATATGTCTCTTACACTTAGTGTCATCATTCGTCTTTCCCAGATCAGACAGACACGAACAATCAAACGATGATTGCTCAGGCCAAGGTAATGGAGTGACAGAGTGCATGTGTGTGTGTATGGGGGGAGGGGTAGAGTGGGTTGAGGAAGAGTTTTAGACAGAAGGTGATTAAGAGTGATCATTAAGGTTGTTGGGGGAGAAGAGAGACAGAGAGGAGGAGGAGGAGAAAGAGAAACTCCGTCATCTTTGATCACGGGGACTGTGACTGCCAGGGATGACGCTGAGGATACACACACACACAAACACACACACACACACACACACACACACACACACACAAACACACACAAACACACACACACTCAGAGAGGATGAACAAATATGACTGCGCCTCTGGCTGATTTGTGTTCAGTGATCAAATTACACACATGGCCTCACAAACAAATCCACCTTTTGTCGACATAGTGTGTTTCTGCGTGTGTATGCTTATTGCATTATGCATTTAATTAGAGAAAAAGTCATCATCTTTGCTTTGTGACACTGATGGGAAACATGAACAGCTCCATGAACCGTTTGCTTATGCTTACTGTGTATTCTAAGACTTTGATTGATCGGTTTGTATCTGAATGTTCATATTTCATGTTAAATGTGTGTGTGTGTGTGTGTGTGTGTGTGTTTGTGTGTGTGTACAATGTACATGTATGAGAGAGTGTGTCTGTCTGTGTGAACATGCCATTTTGAGTGCTTCGTATGTTTATGTTTGTGTGTGTGTGTGTGTGTGTGTGTGTGTGTGTGTGTGTGTGTTTCCCAGGCTGTGTTTGACTGCGTGGTCAACTCTCTGAAAAACGTGCTGAACATCCTTATAGTCTACATCCTCTTCATGTTCATCTTCGCCGTCATCGCTGTGCAGCTCTTCAAGGGCAAGTTCTTCTACTGCACTGATGAGTCCAAGACCCTGGAGAAGGACTGCAGGTACAACACATATGCACACACTGAACACATATGCACACACTGGACACATATGCACACACTGATCACATATGCACACACTGATCACATATGCACACGCTGAACACATATGCACACGCTGAACACATATGCACACACTGATCACATATGCACACGCTGAACACATATGCACAGACTGAACATATATGCACACACTGATCACATATGCACACACTGATCACATATGCACACGCTGAACACATATGCACACGCTGAACACATATGCACAGACTGAACATATATGCACACACTGATCACATATACACACACTGATCACATATGCACACGCTGAACACATATACACACACTGATCACATATGCACACACTGAACACATATGCACACACTGAACACATATGCACACACTGATGATACATACACACATATGCATACACACATATGCACACGCTGAACACATACATACACACTGATCACATAGATACACACACATGCATACACACATACCCCCATAACTGAACATTTGCATATGCCAAACCACAAGACGCACCCCACATCTGATCAGCTGTGTGTTTGTTCAGGGGCAAGTTTCTGGAATATAACGACCGGGACAAGGTGGAAGCCAAGGACCGGGAGTGGAGGAAGTACGACTTTCACTATGACAACGTTCTCTGGGCCTTCCTCACGCTCTTCACCGTGTCCACTGGAGAGGGATGGCCATTGTGAGTCTGACACACACACACACATACACAAACTCTCTCTCTCACACACACACAGAGAGAGAAAAGAGAGAAAGAGAGAGAGAGAGAGAGAGAGAGAGAGAGAGAGAGCGAGAGAGAAAGACCTCCATTGGCTAACCATGGAATCAGGGCAGTGAAATTTAGTTGTTTTGGCGTTTGCTTGGTGGCGTGTGTCTTTGGTGTCACTGTCTGTTGTCTGGATGCTCTGGATGAACCAAACACCGGGACACACGTTCTGCTCCAGATGGCATCCAGTCAGCGAGAGCAGGAGAGCACAAGAGAAAGAGGCATCAATGAAAGAGGTCATCTGAAGAGGAGAATGCCCTCTGGACATGTTCTTTTCATAACCTCCCCATCCTCCACCTCATCTTCATACACACATGTAGCACACCCTCACACACAGCCTTTATAAACACATGCATGCGCACACACACACACGCACGCGCACACACACACACACACACACACACACACACACATACAGTATACACTATGCACGCACACACACACACACAAACACGCATCTCTATGAAATGAAATGGCGCCTGTGGCAAGCACTGAAATTGCCCCCCTGTCCAAGCATTTGACACCCATCTTTACGAGAACTTTACCATAATATCAGCTAAAAAATACAGGACCCAAATATGGCCATGATGCGCTAATGAGGGCTGACAAGTACGGGACGTACATGGCTCACACTCCCTACGGAAGAGCATCATTGGCAGGAGTGTTGCCAGGAGCTGAAAACATTCGAGGCTTTGCTCTGACCTGAGGGGAGGTCATAAAACACTAAGGCATGTGTCAATGATTTCTCAAGGCTATGTGAAGAACCTTCGGACAGTGTTCTATTTGACTGACATGGTGAAAAGTCCTCAAATTGAAACATTGGATATTAAAATACATAATAAATGTGATTGGATTTCAGGTATATATATATATATATAATTTGTCTGCTAATTCATTATGTCAATGACAATCTCATTCACAGAAATATTATTACGGTAAATTGGATGATGACATGATGAGGCCTCTTCATTTCTCTCCTCCTCTTCCTCAGGGTCCTGAAGCACTCAGTAGATGCCACAGATGAGGACCTGGGCCCCAGTCCCGGCTTCCGAATGGAGATGTCCATCTTCTATGTGGTCTACTTCGTGGTGTTCCCCTTCTTCTTTGTCAACATCTTCGTGGCTTTGATCATCATCACCTTCCAGGAGCAAGGAGACAAGGCCATGTCCGACTGTAGTCTGGAGAAGAATGAGGTAGTGGACCAAACCACACCTTCCACACACGCCTAGTCCACAAACACACACACACACTTAGTCCACAAACACACACGTGCTTAGTCCACATACACACACACACACATGCACTAAGTCGACAAACACACATACACACACACACGCACACATATTTAGTCCACAAACACACATACACACACACACACAAAGTACACACCTCAATGGATTCCAAATGTGACATCTTAATCAGTAGGCAGTATCTGATCAGCACAATGAAGTGGCAGCCAGGTGTTACACACTCACTTCATCTCATTTACACTCCCAGTGTTACACACTCACTTCATCTCATTTACACTCCCAGTGCTATACACTCACTTCATCTCATTTACACTCCCAGTGCTACACACTCACTTCATCTCATTTACACTCCCAGTGCTATACACTCACTTCATCTCATTTACACTCCCAGTGTTACACACTCACTTCATCTCATTTACACTCCCAGTGCTACACACTCACTTCATCTCATTTACACTCCCAGTGTTACACACTCACTTCATCTCATTTACACTCCCAGTGCTACACACTCACTTCATCTCATTTACACTCCCAGTGTTACACACTCACTTCATCTCATTTACACTCCCAGTGCTACACTCACTTCATCTCATTTACACTCCCAGTGTTACACACTCACTTCATCTCATTTACACTCCCAGTGTTACACACTCACTTCATCTCATTTACACTCCCAGTGCTATACACTCACTTCATCTCATTTACACTCCCAGCGCAGCATCACCACTCATTTGAGCTGTAATGAAAATGGGGGAAACCAGAATGTCTATATGAATGTTAGTAAGCTTTTATTTCTGTTGTGTTTTATGTATGGACCACAGGACCGCTGTGGTGTGTGTGTGTGTGTGCGTGTGTGTTTGTGTGTGTGTGTGTGTGAGTGTGTCTGTGTGTGGGTGTGAGTGTCTGTGTGTGGGTGTGGGTGTGTGTGTGTGCGTGTCTGTGTGTGTGCGTGTGTGTGTGTACGTGTGTGTGTGTGTGTGTGCATGTGTGAGCGTGTCTGTGTGTGTGTGTCTGTGTGTGTACTGTGTCTGTACTGTGTGTGCGTGTCTGTGTGGGTGTGTGTGTCTGTGTGTGTGTGTGTGTGTGTGTGTGTGTGTGTGTGTGTGTGTGTGTGTGTGTGTGTGTGACACTTGTATTCGGGGATATGGAAGACAGTGATCTCCACTGGGATTCCCCTCACCTGTCAGAGTCAGGCTAGTGCACCTGTCTACACCAATTTTGCTGATCTTTGCACATACACAGACACATACACACACACACACACACACACACACACACACACACACACACACACACACACACACACACAAAACCTGAGTCACTCACACACTCCACACCCCACTAAACAAAACCTCAGGAGAAAGAATAAGCCCAGTCAACCATATGTGCTGCACGCTGTCCGTCTCTCTTTTCCACAACCTCTCTCACTCACTCCATTCAAATATCTCTACAAGACTCTGCGTCCCTGTCTATTTCTCAGACCGCTATGAGAATTAGTTTGTTTAATGTGTGTGTGATCTCTGATCCTCAGATTGGCTTCATTTCTAGTAAATTAGTTACCCAGTGGTGCTCATTTGACGTGATAAAATCTGCCCGGAAGGAATAGCACGAATGGCCTCACAACCACTCTGACAATATTTAGAAAAGAATCAAGTGCTTTTTTACAAATAATTGTTATGCCTTGTTCCCTCTATCTTTGTCTCTGTCTCTATTTCTTTCTTGATCCCCTCTCTTGTTTTCCCTCCCTCTCTCTTGTCTACAGCGGGCGTGTATAGACTTTGCCATCCACGCTAAACCGCTAACGCGCTACATGCCCCAGAATAAGCAGTCGTACCAGTACAAGCTGTGGAAGTTTGTGGTGTCCAGCCCTTTCGAGTACTCCATCATGACCCTGATCGCCCTAAACACCATTGTGCTGATGATGAAGGTAAATGTTGACTGGGCTGCCTACCTCACTGTTTAATTATCCGTCGCAGAGCCACTACGTGCAGCATTGCACTGTGCAAAAGCATGGGACTGCTGTATAATAGCACAACGAGCTTAGTCCTTCAAAGCTGCTCTCCATTTCAATTCCCATAGCTTACTAAACCAAAGGCATCTCATGGGGTTTAATGCTCCATGTCAGGTATATTTCAGAGCGTTTACTGGCCAGTTAAGGACATGGTCAATTGATAACAAGGTAGAGCATGTTGTATCAATATTTGATACATTCATACGTGTACGTATATTGTGGTTATGATGTGTTTCTGAATAAGACATGTAGTGTGTGTGTTCCTATGAGTGGAGGCATGATAGGACGATCAGTGTTACTTGGGCTGATCAATCACACCAAGCCTCTGGTGGGGGGGGGGGGGGGGGGGTCAGACACCCCTTTCAACTTAATCAATTAGTGGCAGCAGGAGGAAGAGAGTGGAGCAGTGAACCTGTGTTGAAATGCCATTTGCCATAACAGATCATTTGACTTCATACAGTGAGTCTGAATTATTCACGAGGCTAATGAACAAGGGAAGTAAATACGTGGTATTATTCATGGTACATTTGTGTGGTGGTGTTTTATTTAATCTTTTTTCATCTTTGTGTCAAACTTAAAACAGATTTCTGCTAAAGATTATTTTGTGTGTTTAGTGTACTATTTAGTATTTACTAAAGGATGTTGAATCCGGTCTTGTTACCATGATCACAAACAACCACTCTCTCACACTTCAGCGTCATCTGCAGACCTTCTCCTTTAGAATATTTTCGTCTTTTTTTCATTACATTTTTTTTCGGACTATGCCCGATAATTGGACTTTCTAAACGCACTTTTCCCCAAACAGACTGTGTCAATGGAACTCAAGAGGGTGGAAAACTGAGAGTGTTGTTTGGTGCCTTGTCTTGCAGTTCCATGATGCCCCGAAGCCGTACGAGGACATGCTGAAGTACCTGAACATCATCTTCACTGCACTCTTCACTCTTGAGTGCATCATCAAGATGGTCGCCTTCGGGCCACTGGTGAGCCTGACATGCATATAATTCCACACGGCACCTCACCACGGCACCTCAGAGGATGACATCGGATGAGAACTTAAGAAAATATTTGCCAGTATTTATACAACAGTTACTGTGCATCCGGTCGAACGATTTATTAATTTTAAATTAAATGAATTAATTTATCTGCATTTCATATAATTCAGCCGTTGAATTGTAGGATGTCAACATT
>NC_045163.1:18065489-18235489 GCF_900700415.2 Clupea harengus | reverse complement strand
CAAACACAGGCATGCTGACTACACAGTTTTGAGCGAATGGACATTCGGTTCTCCCATTTTAGCATGATTTTAGCATGAGTTGCATGCCAGATCGCCTTATGCTAACACATAACTCCTTAGCTTTGATAAGCCATGCAATCCAACTGGAAGATGGGCCTGCAATTTGACCCAAACTTAAGTACCTGGTTGGCACATCTGTATTTATTTGTAAGTATTTATTTTGACTTAGAAATGTAAAGAAAGGAAGCAGAGAGTCTTTCTCTTAAAACATGCTTTTATTAAGATTTAGAGATTAATGATAAAATGATTTCCTAATCATTTTATGTACTTTGGAGTGGACATTGTTATTTTTTCAACATAGAAAAAGATTATTACATCTTTACATTAATCTCTCTTAGTTTTTTGTTTTCTTTCATCTTCTAGATATATATTTATCCGTCTATAATAATGAATTGAAATCTGTCCATTAGCGGCTTCATTGCTAATGGCCTGTATAATGGCTTTTTTCAAAGTGTTGCCCCCCTTTACAACCTCCTCAGTGCATCATGACGAAGATATATTTAATCTTTGGCTGCTATGTATAACCCAAGCATGTGTCAGAGCTGTTATTAACTGATACGAAATATGTACAGTATGTTCAAGAAAAGCCACTGATTGTCATAGCATGAATCAGTGTTGTCAGATTGAATGGGAAAGCATGATGCCTGGCACACAAGCCCTTATAGACGATCCTTCTGCACATCACGGAGAAGCTTTTCACCTGAGATCAGCCTCGCCGTTTAGAAGCACTCCTCCAAGGCACCTCTGTAAAAGCCCCTCATGTCTCCCCTCCCCAGGACAAGCTGATCAACCTGAGTTTCCTGAGGCTCTTCAGGGCGGCCCGCCTCATCAAGCTGCTCCGGCAGGGCTACACCATCCGCATCCTGCTCTGGACCTTCGTGCAGTCCTTCAAGGTAGGACCCCCGTTTCCAAAGCACAGTCTTTTCCCAAGGGAGCCTCCCAGTGTGGTCAGATTCAGGTTTGTTGGTTGGCAAAAGGAGTGGAAGGTCATCCCCTGCAAAAGTTATAGTCAATCCCCAATGAAATAGTTACGTCAACTATCAGAAGTCAATTGTTATTATGCAAGGTAGAAATTAGATCACTCCAAGACATCGTGGGAGACTTTTGCAATTGACTACTTGACTTTCATTTTTCCAAAATTGATAAGACTGCAACTATATGCGTTACATTTTGGGCTTGGTTTCTGGTAATGAATCACGTCAAAAAATGCGTGCAACTGTGTGAAAGGTCACTGCTGTCAGTCATCCTAACGAGAGTGAGTAAACATACGTGTCAAACATAGTCTTTTTTCTAATTCCACTGGGATGCTGTTAAAAAGCTGTGTACTCTTTTCTCAAAATGATGAACATTGACTTGGGTTGATTGATTGTCATGGGAAAGTCACTGGATGGTTGGGGTTAAGGGCCAGATGGTGAAGGGCTTTTAATCTCTGAATAATTGATGAGCATACCCTATGTGTGGAAAGCTTTGCCTTAATTGTAATGAATGGGGAAGTTGTTTTCATGACAACTACAAGATGTACGATGTAATGAATGCTAAAGCCATTAGTGTGGTTAAGTGGAGTCGAAAGGTCAGCGAGCCTTTGACCTCTGTATAAATGAGACCATAAACATCCCACCTCAGCCCAACTACTGTAGTTACTCAGCACTCTGGTCCACACTTTTGAAATTACACGCATTGAGGAAATAAGAGTGTCTCTATGAGAGTTACCCCACATTTGTTTTTATAAGAGTGGGTTCACACCTGCCTGCTTCTGTGGAAGCTGCATTAAGTGACGACTCCCTACGGGTAGACTGGTGGAACTTTGACACTGCTGAAAGACTAACTCTAATGTGTGTTCTGAAAAGATGGTGTATTTCTCTAAGTAATGCTCAAGTAGCTCTTATTGAGTAATACCTGTCCCTGCTATATGAATGAGCTTATTGCTTCTCCTTAGTTTTCAAGATTATTAGAGTCAGGTGTTTAGTGAACACACTCATGGTTATGCGTTTCAGTATTTGAACACACCTCATGCTTAAAAGATCGGTCTCCAAATTAGACAACCACCTAATGCAGCTGCCACAGAAGCAGGCAAGTGTGAACCCACTCTTATAAAATTAAATGTGGGGTACCTCTCACAGAGATCATCCTTCATAACACACTTACAGTCTGTGTCAGAGTCTGTCCTGTGGAACATCTGCTGCTGCTCATGGTTTTGGTGATGGATCACCACAGTAACTGTCTCTCTCCTGTTCCCAAGGCACTGCCATATGTCTGCCTCCTCATCGCCATGCTGTTCTTCATCTACGCCATCATCGGGATGCAGGTGGGTATTGGTCTAAGGTCAAAGGGCACAGTGGACAATAGGTGGTATCCCCAGGGGGAACTATGCTCTGAAATCAAATTTGTGTGATGACATGTTAATTTCATAGAATGATTTGCAGTTTTCCAATGATTACTTGAAGTGTGAAGATAGTCATTTAATTTGGCTTGATCATCACATGACACACTAGTGTGTGACTAAGCTCTGATGATAGTAATATGTCAGTGAAATCCCCTTAGACTCCCTTAGACACAAATGAGAAGAGAATGGTTTGATTCTTTACATTTACATTTAGTCATTTAGCAGACGCTTTTGTCCAAAGCGACGTACAAGGGAGAGAACAGTCAAGCTAAGAGCAATAAATGAAAATTCTTTTTTTGATTGCTAGAATCTGATTCACTGTTGGCGTTTCTGCCTCTCCCTCACCTCTTCCAGTGCATGGGGATGAACTTGTTACAGTCTCTGTACAGTGAAAGGCAATGGATGACTTAGTGTTTGATAATTACACAGTTTTTGACTCAGTGTGGTATAATATATTCCACTCCAGTGGAGTCTGGGCCTTTAATGAATATGCTAATAGTGCTAGATGAAGGTGCGTCCTCTGTAGGGCTCCGCTGCAGAACACATTAGAGAGGGCAACCCGAGGACGGAACACACATCGCTCTTTTGTGAGTGCGCACTCTGTCAAAAAGGGAACGCAGCAATCACACACTCCATTCAAGACCACACTCACTAGGCTGGTGAATAATAGTTGACACACTTACTAGGCTGTGAATAATAGTGAACAGCACTACTTGGCAGACATCTTAGAGGAGCTTCTCTTCTTCTTCTTCTAAGTTTACTCCATTAAGGAAAAACTTTGGGCATTAGTTAGATGGCTGAAACAGCAGGGCATGCGTGCTTTTGTACAAAAGTTGACATGCTGCAGATCGAGCAGTAAAGGTGTGGTCCAAAACACAAAGTGGGAAGAGCTAGGCTGAAGTTATTTAGTGATAAGTAATTAGTTAATAAGTAAATAGCATTGCATCGTCTTAGTTTTTGCAAAAATTCAGTTTTCACCGTCGCCATGTGGACACCCTTTAAGAGCCATTTTTACCATCAAACTAGGGCGGGTCCATATGTCTGACATTCCGTCACATTAACTGATGGTCCCAACCTTTAGTTTTGATTGCTCATTTTGAAGCATTGCAGGCAATCTACTAAATTGTGCACAGAATGAATGTTGCGGGCCGTCCCGTAGATTAGCGTGGCATTATAAATCAATGCTAATTGTGTCTCGCTGAAGAAGAGCAGCATTTCAATCAGTAAGTGGTATAATCACCATGAAGCCCCCAGGGTAGCACGACAGGGGGCTAAACTATTCTTCTCCCCACCCCCCCACTCTCACACACACTCTCTCACAAACACACACACTCTCTCTCTCTCAAACACACACACACACACACACTCTCTCTCTCTCTCTCTCTCACACACACACACACGCACACTACACACCCTATAAAGTTAAATGTTTTTCTCTATTGGAGATACAAATTGTTTCACAACTTTCGATTATGCCCACAGAAGTGCATTTGACAGCGCTGTCAGATTGCAGTAATGCAACTGTGTTTTAGAGAAATTGTATGTCAACGCATTATAAATGTTTCATAGGCGTTTGAAGAGGCATTTTGATCTGTGGCACTTCTTAATGTTTTCATTGTTTGTTAGAAAAAAGTTGAAGCAATATTAAAGTAATAAGATGATGGAAAAACTCAAATTTGGGCCTAGAAGATCCACCTGTGTTACCTTCAGAGCAGGGTTTATTACTTGTAGTACTTGTATTGTCCAAGTGTGCTATGGTGGTAAAAACTATTGAGACTGGTACTAACGTTAAGATAGCAAGCGCTTACATTGTGTGTGTATGTGTGTGTGTCTGTGCGTGTGGTGAACGCCCAGCGTTCGGAAGGACACGACAAGGGAATTTCAGCAATGCAGGTCCTTTATTAAGGCTTAAACTTACAAACTTAGGCACTCAAACATAACTGAAAACAGATAAACCCACCGGCTTTCACCCAGTGTTACTGGCACCTTTCCCCTCTCGCAGTCCTGCTTCTCTCTGACTCTAAAACTCTTTGTCACTAGTTGCTGCTCAGTTTCAAACTAGTCAAACAATTTGCACCTGATCCTTCAATCAGTGGATGGCCCGTCCTCCCTAGTCCCCAGAGCACCTCCCCAGGGTCCTAGAGCCTGCCCTGTATAGGCCTGCTAAGAGAATTCACTCACTTTTAAACCTAGTGGAACCCCAGGAGCAGCTTGGGGCACCAACACTGTTATGATCATGCTGTGTGTGGAGAGTCTTGTCTTGAGTTCTCTGTAAAAGAGGTCAGTGTGTACTCCAGACACAGTGTGTGACCTGTCCTCAGGCCCAGCTTAATTATTGAGTGATTCTTCCTCAGGGTGTTCCTGTACCCTTCTCTCTCTCTCTCTCTCTCTCTCTTCTCTCTCTCTGTCTCTGTCTCTCTCTCTCTCTTTCTCTCTCTCTGCTATATAACCCTGTGAAGCTAGTCTTTTTTTCATGTTGCTTTATTTTTTATTTATTTTTTGCAGGCAAAGAGCAATAATAAAACAAAGCGTCAGTGTCATTAATGTATGTTATTTGTTTGTCTGGCCAAACAGTGGACACATCTGAACCTTTTATTATTTTAGAAAGACACATCGGTACAGAGAATGGTATGATTTAAAGGGGGCCTCAGTCCTTGCCTCTTCTCATCTCTTCTCTTCTCATCTCATCTCTTCTCTTCTTTTCTCTTCTCTTCTCTTCTGTCCCTTCTCACAGGTGTTTGGAAACATCCAGCTAAATGATGACACAGCAATCAACCGCCACAACAATTTCCAGACCTTCTTCCAGGCCCTGATACTTCTGTTCAGGTAAAGTGCTTTTGGACAGCATTATTTCGAAGTTAGACAGCTTATACATTCATTCATGAACAAGCCTCATTAACTCAGTGTTCACTCTATGTGAGTGGGGAAAAACAACTGTTCCATTCTATTTGAGAACACGTTTATTTTTAGACATAATTTGGTTCCCCCATGTTGTATTAGAGTATGAGTCATAGATACTGTGTGTATTTTTTTTTCAACTATTAGTATATGAGCCATCTACATACTGCATAATCTTTTCATCTATTAGTATATGAGCCATACATACTGCATGTTCTTTTCATCTATTAGTATATGAGCCATAAATACTGCATGTTCTAATAATCTATTAGTATATTAGTTATTTCATGAGCTGGGGTGTGTTTGTGTGTCAGGAGTGCCACGGGGGAAGCGTGGCATGAGATCATGCAGCACTGCCTGAGCGAGCGAGAGTGTGACCCCGCCGCCGGCAACGCGAGGAGGGAGTGCGGCAGCGACTTTGCCTACTTCTACTTCGTCTCCTTCATCTTCCTCTGCTCCTTCCTGGTGAATTGCCCAAACACACCCCCTCTGTCTTCAACTCATTCACATGCAACCTCCGCAACAGCTAACGAAGCTAACTCCAAAGAGAGGACTCTGAAGGGATTTGCTTTTGTCAAATGAAGAATATGTCAACACGCCGACATCCTATATCCACGCCTCGGTGGAAAGCGATAACAGAATGTTTTGAAAATGATGTTATTCCTTTGCATTGTCAAAAAGATTCTCATCTACTCGACAAACTCCAAAGAGAGGACTGAATAGCCTGGACTGTGAATAGCCAGTTCTCTCTTTGATGGAATGTGTCAGTTGAACTGTTGAATGCTAATGTGGAATGTTTTTGTAAGCTGATGTTCACTCTTTATTTATGTTGACTATCTAATCTAACACAGACACACGCATTGATATCCCTTAACTATTGTCACGTGTCCTGCCTGCCTGCAGATGCTCAATCTGTTTGTGGCCGTCATCATGGACAACTTTGAGTACCTGACGCGAGATGCCTCCATCCTGGGTCCTCACCACCTGGACGAGTTCATCCGTGTCTGGGCCGAGTACGACCCGGCAGCCTGGTACGTACCAAACCTCCCACTTCAGCAGCGTGTGGAAAACAGGCGGCACTTGTGAAACAGACTCTGAGTTGCGTGAGCGTGAGTGTTAGAAACGGCGTGTAGCCGATGTGACACTGGTGACAAGCGTCCGTGCTAAAAGCCTCTCCCCTTAAATCGCTGGGTATTCTGTATTTCTGCCCGTCGGTTAAGCCAAGCCGACACACCCGCTCAGCTCCCAGGGAGCTATCGTCACGGCGCCGCACGTAAATCTCCTCTTTTTCTTTCTTCCTCCACTCTATCCCTCTTTCCTTCCTTCCGCTCGGATCCTTCACAAAATTCTGCTCACGCCGTCGCTGTCAGAAGGCTAGACCATCAAAAAGCATGTTGAGTCACAAGACGTTTTTATTTTCGAGAAACGCTTCTAGAAGCACAGCATGAAAAGACTTCTAAAGTCTTGAATGTGTGGGTGCGGTCCATTGAAATAGTTATTATTCATATTCACTATATGTGAAGTGTATGTAGGGCATATATGAAACGCTGCTGTTGCTGAAAGCATAGATGTATTTAATCATATGTTCAGTGTCACACACTTACAGACAAACAGCTGTTTTATAATTAAGTGTTGTATTGTGCAGGCTGCAAGCTCTGTAGATTCTGCATCCCTGGATGATTCCCTTTTAGGGAAATCAGGGTGAAATTGACTGAGGGAGGTAGTTTAGAGGAGCTCTGTCGAAATGTCACGACTATTCCGTAAACAACCTGAAAATGCATTTCTGAATCTTTTTGGGCCTCTTATGAAATTATTAACACTTGTACACGATGAAGACTCCTACAGACTCTCAGGAGACTATTTAATAGCTTCACATTTTGAGGTGGAAGCAAGAATTCCACCTAAATGCTTCACATGTGTAGTATGTGAGTATCCAGGTGGTATCCAGGTGAGTATTCCCATTTTAGACTCCGCGGTTGGCAGTGTCACATGCTACCCGCCGTTCAATCGATATCTTTGTGGTCAGTGGTCTTGCACTTGTAGGCAGTCATAGACTGTGGATTGGAGTTTATCAGGCTAACGGCAGTAATCCTTCTCATATGACTCAGAGAACTATTCACACTATGACAGAACGATCTGACCTCAGGCACACAACACTTCTGCAGAGGAAATCTTGTGTATATAAAAAAAGATTGTTTCTTTTGTTTCAGCACTGTTTTCAAGTTTAATTCACTGAAACTACTGTGTTTATGATCATTGTTGTTTTGTTCTATGCCGTGGTTGAAATGTCCTGCTCCACTCTTTTCTGTGTGCCCTAACTGTGATGTGTTCTTTGCAGCGGGCGGGTAGTCTATAAGGATATGTACAATCTGTTGCGTGTAATCTCCCCTCCCCTCGGCCTAGGGAAGAACTGCCCCAACAGAGTGGCCTACAAGGTTTGCAGAAGCCGCACATCTCCTCTCCTCCACTAGAGGGTGCCGAGAGGCAGATGCCATATTGCCTGAGAAATAACTGGCCTGCCACCCCTCCCCCTACTAATTGGATAGCGGGTAACCATGGTAACAGCAGGAAACAAAAGCAAAGTCTAAGACAAGCAATAAATTGGGGTGGGTGGGGGGGCTGTACAGGTTATTATACAATTTCAATTTCAAGAGGAAAATGCACAGCAGCTCAATAAATTTTACTCCAGCAATGCTGCTTTCAAAAAGACAGACACTGATATATCATAATCCATACACTGTAATACTTTTTATGATAGTGGAACAATCATAACAAAAACAATTGAAAACCAATTAGCTCTGGAGATTTTTGTGAGATTTGAGATTTTAGTTTTGTTATTTTTATCCTCCGTTATCCTCTCCAAATTGAATTTTGGAAGACCAATGCCTGGGGAAATATAATTGGTTTTAGTGTTGTAGAACATCAAAGACAGAAGTTGCTGAAAAGAAGGCAGCCTTGTGAGCTTGTGTTTCCTGGTTGCCATGTGAGTTATCCGCTGATGTCTACTAGCATGCAGGAAGAGACATCTCCAGTGAGAAAGTCACAGCCACCACCCCTTCCCCCATCCATGTCTCGCAAACCCACTTCAACCCCACGCCAGCGTTTTCAGTCTTTCTTTCAGATACTGGGCGTCATCCTCGTCTTGGGAATTGGGATGTGACTGGGATGTCTTTAAAATGCCCCTGCCATAACCAATTCCCGGGAGAAAAAGAAAGAATAACGCTCTGTTTCATTTTTCTTTTTCTCATGGTCTTTTCTTTTTGTCTTGCCATTTTTTTTCTTCCCTCACTGCCCTCCTCCCTCTTTCCTTCCCCTGCGACCTTTGACCCTGTGAAGTGGCCGCATGAACTACCTCGATATGTATGAGATGCTCCGCCACATGTCCCCACCGCTGGGGTTGGGAAAGAAATGTCCGCCACGAATTGCCTACAAGGTACACCACACACAAACGCACACACCACACACACTTGTGCACAGACACCATTTTTGTGCAGTCACATCCTCTGTGCAATACCTGCAATAGGCTGTCCTCTGGCTGGTAGTGGGTAGTATTGTGCTTCACATCCTCTGTGCAATACTTGCAATAGGCTGTCCTCTGGCTAGTAGTGGGTAGTATTGTGCTGTACCTGTGGAAGCTGCTTTTTTGTGTTCTTTATTTGCGGCTTAGCTGGTGACAGGTGGACTGTAGTGTCCGTTGTGTTTGATATGCGGTTGTTACTTGGGTTGTGTAGCCAAGCAAAGTCCCGCACCGGACTCGAACGTGCAACCTCGGACATGGAAGGCATGCCTGCTAGCAAGGAGGCCCATGGGTTGCTGCACTGCAAAGCACTGTACCCACTTGCTACCGTTTCACAGTACCATGATGCTGTATCTCTGCACCAATTGTTGAGAAACTGGGCACTGCATCTCCAGATAATTTGTACTGAAAGAACAGGTTGAATTCCAGGTTAAGTATAAATGTTTAACCTGAGATGAACACACACACACACACACACACACACACACACGCACACACACACACTCTCACACACACACACAAACAAACACAAACACACACGCACACACACACACAGTGGTGTGAATGGGCTGTCTGTGGCTGCAGCTGTGTGATGGGATGAGGGTTAAGATTGTAGTGTTGGCTTTGCTCGGGCCAGAAGCGCCACTATGTCTGCCTGTGCAGTCTGAGGAGGGTGTCTGTGACGTCCCACGACTCGGTCCAAACATAACCCACAGGCGTGAGCAGTCAATCCACAGAGAGAGAGAGAGAGAGAGAGAGAGCGAGAGAGAGAGAAAGTGAGAGGGAGAAAGAGAGAGGGACGACAGAAGGGAGAGAAAGACGGGAAGAGAGAGAGGGGGATACAAAGTGGGAGAAAGAGAGAGGGAGATCAGGCTGGGACAGGGAGAGGAAAAGATGGATGGAGAAAAGGAAAAGGAGAGGGAGAGAGAGATGACAGTAGCGAGGAGGCTGTATTTGTGCACTGAAGCGAGACTTGTCTTTGTTGCATCTCTTTTTTTCTTCTTGTGTGCCGTTGTGGAAACGCATCACTCCTCCTCTCTCTCTCTCTCTCTCTCTCTCTCTCTCTCCCTCTCTCCCTCCCTCCCTCTCTCCATCTCTCCTCCTCTCTCTCTCTCTCTCGGCTTTGGTCCATGGTGTGCACAGACCTGCCTATGTGTGTCAGTAGGCTTTCTCCTCTCTCTCTCTCTCTCTCTCTCTCTCTCCCTCTCTCCATCTCTCCTCCTCTCTCTCTCTCTCTCTGCTTTGGTCCGTGGTGTGCACAGGCCTGCCTATGTGTGTCAGTGGGCTTCCTCCTCTCTCCATCAGTCTGCACGACAGACATTCTGATGGCCTTTTGTTTTGGTTTGTTTTGTTTTTGTTCTGTTCTATTTGTCTTCTTTTCGGAGCAATTGCCTGGATTGGATATGCAAACTTTTTCAATTATCAGCTTTTGTTAATTTTTCCCTCACATGCTCCTGTTTCTCAGCATGTCACTCGTGTCTCCAAGGGCGGCCCTTATCTGGTGTTCTTTTATAGTATCTGTCTTAAATGGCTGTGGGTGGGTGTGACTTTAGAGGTGGGGGATATGAGCCAGATTGTGTGAGTGTGAGTGTGAGTGTGAGTGTGTGTGTGTGTGTGTGTGTGTGCATGCGCGCTGTCTTAAAGGATCCATGACCTTGACTACACATGTGGATGTGAGGCCCTCTCCCCTCCCCCTATATCACCGTGGTTACCATGCCAATGTGTGATCAGCTGAGCTCAGGCAAATACACCGACCCCCTAGCAACCGTCAGGCAACTCGGCCACACACCACCTCATAGCACATGCTAGCAGTGTGAGCCTCCGCTGCCAGGAAGAAGAAGGTTCTGTATGCAGTATGCATATATTAGTATGCAGTTGTATACTATTAGTATGCAGTTTCTCCTTCACTTCATAAGAGAAGTTACTAAAGTGTTCTGCATTTGCATGCTTCCCGCTGAACTGTGCGTCTGTGGTACTGGCGTGTCACACTGTGATGTAAATTAGCCGTGACTAGTCAGGGTTCAGCGCAACAGCCTGCAGCTCAACTCACAGCAGAAACTGTTGCTTGCACTCATGGGACGAGCATTTAGATCTGTCTGTGGGGGGCAGACCTAAATATGTTCTCTCTCTCTCTTTCTATCTCTATCTCTCTCTCTCTCGCTCTTTCCTGCTCATGTACCCACATAACCACAGACTGCCTGGGTGTTGTAGTACAGCAGAGGAACATACTACAGTATTGTGCGGAGTTTCTGTTCCTGTTCTAACCCCCATCCCTGCCACCACCATCTATACCCAACTGTCCCTGCTATGACATATGACATTACATCTGCATGAATACTGCATGAATGTCTGCTCTCTCTCTCCCTCTCTCTTTGTATATCTCTCTCTATCTCACTGTCTTATATCTCTGTTCACACAAATTGCTGTACAAATCACCTGTTTTACCACTTTGAGAATAGTGAAAATTAAAAAGCACACATTTGCACAGAATATAATATTGGCCATAATCATTTAATCTCAGTTGATTAGGGTATTAGGGTAGCCTGGATGCCTGACGAACTTAGCCACGCCCACAAAAATTTAGGTCGGGAAGTTCGGTCTGGTGTCGCTCCGTTGGGGAGAAACTATCTCCTCACAAAAATCTGTGAGGAGATAGATAGACCAATCAATTGTCAGGGCGGGCTTTATACGATGATGGACAGATGATCAACCCTAACGTAATCAACCACGTCACCAAAGAGCTTTTGGGGTGAATTTGTTTTCAACAAACATGGCTGCCGTTGGAGAGCTGAAATGTGGAAATTCGAGTCTGTTTTAGAAGACATTGACAGCACATTCATTTTGAAAGAGGAACAGATAAACGCGATCAAGGCATTTGTCGATCGAAAAGATGTTTTTGCCGTCCTTCCTACGGGATCCGGTAAAAGTTTAATGTATCAGCTGGCCCCATGGTCTACGTTATGGTCATACTACGTTGCTCTGATTGGTTCTAGATATATTCAATTGAGCGAAGAGGCGTTTTTTTTCCTGGTTCGGTTGAAACACGCCCCATAATCACAGCCCAACGGAGCGGTATCAGACTCATATTCTGACTAGAATAGTATGACATCGTCAGGCTAGTATTAGGGTATTATTCTCTCACTCCTTCTTATTCCACTGTCTCTCTCTTTTTCATTTTCCTCTCTCTCTGTCTCTCGCTCTCTATTTCTCTCTCACACTCTCTTTCTCTCACATCCTTTTCCTGGAGAGTTTCTTAGTGTGCTCAGTTGAGATAAGTGAGATGACTTGCTCATGTTTCTAATCCATATTCAGTAGTCTCAGTCTCCCTTGCTCTCACTCTCACTCTAACACACACACACACACACACACACACACACACACACACACACACACACACACACACACACACATTTCTCTCCTGTAACTCCCTCCCCAGAAGGACTCACTCAAGTGTAACTGTGTGTTTCTCTCCGTCTCTGTGTGGCCCTCCCATGGCGACGGTGCAGCGCCTGGTCAGGATGAACATGCCCATTGCTGAGGACAACACAGTGCACTTCACCTCCACCCTCATGGCACTGATCCGCACTGCCCTGGATGTCAAACTGGCCTCAGGTCAGGCACGCCTTCCTAAACACACACACACACACACACACACACACACACACACAAACACACACACGCACACACACACACGCACTCACACACACGCACACATGAACACACACGCACACGCACTCACACACACACGCACACGCACACATGAACACACACACACCCACACGCACTCACACACACACACACACGCACGCACACACACAACATATCAAACAAACCAACTCGAGCACTAATGAGCAATATTATTTTGAGTGCTGTAGTGAATGCTTTCTCTGTGATTTCGTTTTATCTATGCTGTGTTAGCCACTGCTTTTAAATTGATGAAGACAGCCTTATTGCAATATGAGGTGTTATCACATATACTGACAACATTACTTTACATTGATTGTCAGTGGAAATAGAATGTTGGTCAAATTAACTTTTCAGTTTTAATAACCTAACAAAAGCTAATGTAGATGGAGTGCAACTCAGAATCATTCCTTTAACCTAAAATCCTTGTTGCTCTATTTCTGAACCACGCTTACTTCTAAGCAAATGGCTGTGATTTCAGGAAAAAAGCCACTGATAAAAAAAAAAAAACCTTGAGCTCTAACATTTCCTGACCTTTCCGCTGGTGCCTGCAGGTGTTCTGGCTCAGCGGCTGTGCGACGCTGACCTGAAGAGAGAGATCCACCGAGTGTGGCCCAGTCTGCCCGCCAAGACCGTCGAACTGCTGGTGACCCCGCCCAAACGTGAGCGCCGCCAACCCCCACCAACCATCAACCCATCAACCGGCACCCAGCCCTCTCAAGGGCCGTACAGTGACGGGAGACGCGTGACAGCTTGCCTGGTCGCTGGCTCTCGAGTCAGAGCCAGTCAGAGCGTTAGACAGGCACACGAGGGAGGACTGGCTGGCACGCTGCAGAAACAGACAGGCTGACAAACAGATAGACAGACTGACTGATGGGTTTACACACACACACACGCACACACAGACAGTCTGGTAATTGACGGATTGTCTATAAGTGAGAGAGTACGAGAGAGAAAGAGAGTTAAAGAGAGAGAGAGAGAGATATAAAAGCACAAACAGCTTGTAAAAAAACAACTTCTGAACACTGAACCTACATTTAAAAGATTTCCTCTGTATCTTGTGGAAAGCGAGAGAGAGCGAGAGAGAGAGAGAGAGAGAGAGAGAGAGAGAGAAATGAAAGAACACAGTAAACAAACTAAATCACGTCGCTGCTCATCCAGGTCTATCAGGAAGGCAGATAAACAGCTTTCATTTCAGAAGCCTGAAAGCTAATTTAGCCCGTCTCTTAGCGCCCATCATCCCCTCCCTGCAGCTCCCCTCTCCGGCTAGCTCACGGCTAACCACCGCCGCTATGGCGCTACACTCTTGGTCTATATCCCTCTGGACCCCACACTCCCGAACCCTCTCCCCGACCATGAGAGCCGGTAATGAACACAGCTTAGGCTCTAATCTCTTCAGTGTGAAATAAGGCTGGAGCTGTTCCCAAAAAGCCTGGCAGATCTCAACTGTAGCAAATGGGTTGGAACACCTGGAACACATTAGCTGTACAAAAAAAGAGGAAAGAAATAATGGTAGATGTAGTAGAAGGGTGACAGCATCCACTGGGTGATTGAGATGCCAAGGGAGATCAATTGTCATCAGTGGGTTGATTAAGTAATACTGAGTATAGTATAGAGAGCCAGTAAACCTATAGAGAGCCAGTTAGCAATAGCAGTAACTGCCAGTAAATCTATCCGTAAATCATATTGCTATACTGCCATCTAGTGGATATTTGTGATCCACACGCATCATGGAATACAGCTTCATTCTCTCTTATCCACAAGTTGCTGAGGAGCTGTGTTTTTGTGTTTTTTATAATGTGTTAATTGTATTTCAGGGAATTTTAAAATGTAAAACATACTAAGTCTTTCAACCTTACCTCTACCTCTTCTTAAAGTAACACTATGCAACAATTTGACACTTTTTGAGGTGTGGTTTTATAGGCAACTAGTTTTGGTACCATCCTCAAATTCATTTTGATAGCATATGGTCATGTGAAGGACAGATCCAGGATATCCAGGCTGGAACACCTTGCAAAAATGGAAGAAAAGCTTTCACAGCATGATATTGCCAGCTATACTGCCAAAAGACACCAGTAAGTGTGTTGGCAAGCTTCTATCAGTGTCAACTGAGCTGTTGGTGGTGTTTGCAAGGTTTTTGCATGCTTTTTGGCTAGTTAGCTTGCTAGTTTTGGAACAGAACACCTTATTGCTGCTTTAAACCAGTCAGCTCTCTCCTCCTCTCAACCCTGCAGTCTGTCCCCCTCTCCCTCCTGTCCCTGCAGTGAATGAGCTGACGGTGGGGAAGGTGTACGCCGCGCTGATGATCTTTGACTACTACAAGCAGAACCGTGCCAAGAAGCTCCAGCTGCAGCAGCAGCAGCAACAGCCCGGCGTGGGAGTGGGATTGGGAGTGGGAGTGCCGGTACTACTCGCTGCCTAGCCACTGCTCATACACACCTAAATGCATTAACTCACATGCATACACCTACATGCATACACTCACATGCACACACCCACATGCATACACTCACATGCATACACCGACATGCATACACTCACATGCATACACCTACATGCATACACCTACATGCATACACCGACATGCATACACCTACATGCATACACTCACATGCATACACCCACACATGTATACACTCACATGCATACACCCACACATGCATACACTCACATGCACACACCCACATGCATAAACCTACATGCATACACCGAAATGCATACACTCACATGCATACACTCACATGCATACACCCACACATGCATACACTCACATGCACACACCCACATGCATAAACCTACATGCATACACCGAAATGCATACACTTACATGCATACACTCACATGCATACACCCACACATGTATACACTCACATGCATACACTCACATGCATACACCCACACATGCATACACTCACATGCATACACTCACATGCACACATCCACATGCATACACTCACATGCCCACACTCACATGCATACACTCACATGCATACACTCACATGCACACACTCACATGCACACATCCACATGCATACACTCACATGCATACACTAGCACACAGGGCCAGAACCTCAAAACTAAATGGAGTTTTATTCTGTCAGTTAGTTTGGGTGCCAGTGTGTTCCAGCTTAGTGTGCCCCAATGAATTGTTGACTTTCTTTTTCAATTCATTGCAAGGCTTAGATTTATTTTTTCAAGGCTTACTTTTATAACGATTCTGTTATCAACAGGTTAGCCAAGAGGGCTTTGTCAGTGAGAAAAAAAATCTAAGCTGGGCTTTCTGGAGTCAGCTACTCATGAAAGTGTTTTAAAAAGGTCCTATTCATTTGGATAGGAATGGCGGTTGTTGTTGTTGTCTGAAATGGCTGTTGTTGTTCTTGCCAATCTCATATGCGGCTGTGTGATGTCTGCAGGGGAAGGTGGGGGCCTTGTTCCGCCCCATGCTGCCCCTGACACAGATTCAGGAGCCGCCCGTCACCCCTGACAAAGCCCCGCCCGCAGCGCAGCCTGATTCGCTGCCTCAGCCGGAGCCGCCGCCCACTACCTCCTTGACCAGTGTAGAGGCAGCGTAAGCATCAAAGGATTATATCATCACTATATCATTATGTGTCTGTATTATATTGCAAACTTAGTTTACAGACTCATTAATCTAATTTAAACCTGAATTTGCAATAATCAGATTAGCATTACCATTATTGTTGTTACTGTCAGTAATAGCCATCAGGTTTGATCAGGTTAAATAGAATGTAATGCAGATTTGGTATTTGTATGCAGGTACATGTGGATGCAATTTTCAGGTTGTATTTGTTCTGGTGTGTGCGGCGCGTGTGTGTGCGTGTGTTTGTGCGTGTGCGTGTGCGTGTGCGTGTGCGCGTGCGTGTGTGTGTGCGTGTGTGCGTGTGTGCGTGTGTGTGTGCGTGTGCGTGTGCGTGTGCGTGTGCGTGTGCGTGTGCGTGTGCGCGTGCGTGTGTGTGTGCGTCTGTGCGTGTGTGTGTCCCTCTCAGCCAAACCCAGAGCAGTGCCATGAAGAAGTCTCCCTCAGGGGAGGCACCTCAGGAAGGGCAGCAGAGAAGCAGGCAGTCGGTACAGAGGGGCCAATCAGACGACACGCAGACCTCAAGCAAAACTCAGGTAGGACTACGCAGACAAAACACACACTGAGTTACTCCTGAGTTACACACATCACTCCAATCATCCCTTTTATCATAATGTCATGATGTGTGTTTGTGTGAGTGTGCACTAATACTCCATGACTTTGTGGTGTGCATAATTTGCACTGTAATTGTGTGTGTGTGTGTGTGTGTGTGTGTGTGTGTGTGTGTGTGTGTGTGTGTGTGTTGCTGTCTATATTTATATGCTGCAGGAATCAGGAGCGGAGCTGAGTGATTTGGAGTACACTTCAGACATGGAGCGATTCTCCATCCTGGAGGGGCCTGGCCGAGCCTCCTCCATGCCCAGGCTCAACAATGCTGAGTACCAGGTACACACACACACACACACACACACACACACACACACACACACACACACACACACACACACACACACACACACACATACACACCCAGGCTCAATGTTGAGTACCAGGTACACACACACACACACACACACACACACACACACACACACACACACACACACACACACACACACACACACCCAGGCTCAATGTTGAGTATTAGGTACACACACACACACACACACACACACACACACACACACACACACACACACACACACACACACACTCCTCCGCCCTCTGCCCCCCTACAGCTGCAGACAAGCACCCAGGAGCCCATCACATAGCACACAGTCTAGAAAGGGAAATTAAAGTGATAATGATAATAATGTCATAATTCATATTTTGACATATATTATTTCAAGTTTACACTCTCCAGAAACTGCTACTGCTACTGGTACGTCATAACTGATAGACAAAGATAAAATGTTAATAGATTTTAACAGTATTTTTGACAGATTGTTGACTTTTTTTATTTGATTCCCCGCAGGTGAGAGTGTCAGTATCTCTGTTTTCCTCTGTCACACAGATATTTTAAACAAAAGTCTGTTGTAGTCATATCTCTCTCTCTCTCTCTCTCCCGTCACTGCTGGGACTAAACTCTGCTGTGCATGTCTCATATTTCTAACATTCTCTTTTCTTTTTTTCCTTTCCTTCCCATTACTCATGTGAACTCATTCTTCTGTAACAAGACTTTTCTGTCTCTCTGATCGCTCATTCTCTGTGTGTGGATAGCATTCATATTAACCCGTCAGCTCTAACACCCTGGGGTTCGCTGTGAGCGAAAGTGGAGTCAGATGACCTTGAGTACTAATAGATAAATACTTACAACTTTTTTATGTTTTCATTACACCTACGGCCTGAAAGGGTCAAATCATTTTTTCAGTTTTCTGCCATTTCATACTTACATATATTTAGTTTTGAAACATCAACTCAAATTCTGCTCTCTTATGTCTGAGTGTCTTTTTATGCTCCAATACTGTTGGAGTGGATGGGTCTCTGTCCCTGCGTGTTGTTTGTCAAACGGTGTCTTGTCTGACTCTTCTTGTCTGTCTTACTGTGTCGTAACCTTCAGACCTCGGCCTGTCCTCTTCATGACTAAGTTTTGATTTGATTTCTAGCCGTACTCTTTTTTATTTTGGTCTCTTCTATTCCTTCTTCTTAGTTTTACCCTTTTTATTTCATTTCTCCCAATTTCAGTTTCATTTTCTAAATTGTCTTTGCTTTCTTTCAACACACTTAGTATATTTTCTTCTACTTTTGTCTTTTTTTCCCTGTTTTCTTTTTTCCCTGACGCTCTTGTCTTTTCACCTGTCTGCTAGTATCTGCTGTCCTCTTTCTTTGGCTTTTCATTCTCCTCCTCCTCCTCCTCCTCCTCTCTCAGTCTTCTTCTCTCTTCCCCCTGTCTGTCTTTCTGCTCTCTCCTCACACTGGTCCTCCTCTCCTGACGCTGTGTGTGTGTGTGTCTGTGTGTGTGTGTCTCCTCACACTGGTCCTCCTTTCCTGACGCTGTGTGTGTGTGTGTGTCTCCTCACACTGGTCCTCTTCTCCTGACGCTGCTTGTGTGTGTGTGTGTGTGTGTGTCTCCTCACCTGTGTGTTTCAGCAACGGAGCCACCCTCGCCACACCACTGGACCTTACCTGCCAGTATGTACCAGCCCTCCTCTCTCTCTCTTTCTTCTCTCCTCCCTTTTATATTCCTCTCTCTCCCTCTCTCTCTCTCTCTCTCTTTCTCTCATCTCTGTGTTGGTCTATGTGTCGCTCCCATGTGTCTTTGTGTCTGTCTGTGTCTGTGTTCCTAATGCTGTGTTCCAACACTGGGTCCTCTCTACTGAGGTATATTGCATAGGCTGCTGTGGGGATTGAGAATTAGCCTGCATTTCCCATAATTCCCTTTTGAAGGAATAAATTGGTCACGAGCCTTGAAGAATTGAATGTCATTCCCAGGCCACGTGCTAGTTGGGGAGTTTACGATGTTTCCATAAGAGAACATGCTGTTTTTTTATTACTACATACCCTGGCTGTAGATGTCAGATTTTTTTTAGAAAGATAGATGAAACTCATCTTTTTAATCACTTCAGACCACAAGACGCCATTTAAAATGAAGTGTCCTTATAAAGGAAATTGGTACGGTTCCTCACTCCCTCACAAACCTATGTCACCACGCTGTCTTGGCTTCCTGGAGTGACGTATCCAAGGCTAGTGTGGCTTCTTTCGTGTGTGTGATGTACGCAACTGTGTGATGTAGTTTGTGTATTATGTGCTTTGAGAATACATTGTGGAGCGCATTTGTCCTGAGTGTGTGCGTGTGTGTGTGTGCGAGTGTGTGTGCAAGTGCGTGTGTGTGTGTGGATTATATCTCAGGGTCTTTGTAAAGTGCTGAGTGTTTGATGGTTGTGAAATAATGAGTGGTGTTTGTGGTTCTCCCCTTTCTTCATCTTTAGCGCTTTCTCCATTGGAGCCCCCATCTTTGCCAAAGGAGTCTAAATACCATCATACTGACACACTGTTTTGTCAGCAAGTTTTCATGTACACTTAATGACTCTCGTGAGGAAATCAGCCTCTTGTTAAAGGCTTTCTAATATTTGAATGGTTCAGAGATGCACTTGTTAGCATTTTAACCCGGGACACGGTCTCGGCACTTAATGTGTTAATGGACAAAGTGGACAGTCACATTAGCATTATGGACGTTGATTCATATACGTATAGCAAACGTGTCCATACATATGCAATATGCACATTCTACATATAGTCACAATACTTGACCTACATATTACCTTTAGTCAATATGTAACATATTCTGTCAATTTACCGGCATTAAAGGCATATTGTATGGTAGTGTGTGGTATTGACATCTGCTTTGGTAAAGATGTGCCAAGAAGGGGTAACCATTTGCAGAGCACAAACCTGCTGTGGTCTCTAGATGGTGATAGCAGGCTTGTGACAAGCTTTTCTTTCAGATGCTGTGGCGATGTGACTGTTGTTACTGATGAGACTGTTAAACATTGGCTATGGGTCATCTTAGAAAGGCAACGGCAGATATCATTTGAAATCTGAGAAGTAGAAGGGTGATTAACAAGTACTGATCAATAATTAAATTACAATACAATCAATAATAGTAACACTGTTAATCAGTAAACAGTCCTTGAGCAGATCACTTACAAGTTTAAATCATCACCTTTTTTGTTTTATGTCAGCAAACCTTTTATTCAATTCTAGTATATCTGGTCTATTTTAATCATATTAACTCTTCTCAGTCTGATCTCAAACTGATGTATGGTCAACTTGACACAGAAAACGAGACCCATAGCCATTGTGTGGCTAAGCCAACTTCTCTGACCCCTTTCTTCTGTGACAGTAGAGGTGCGATCTCAGCGTGGCTTTCTCTGAATGTTTGACACAAACATCCCGTGTTTCTGTCTCAGTTGAACTGGCCAAAACAGCTGACGTTATGTCTGTGGGCCAGTGGGCTGAACTGAATGTAATTTTGCTATTGTGGGCAACCTATGCTAGTTGTTCTGGTCTGTCCCTCTTCTTTTCTTCCTTTCTTTCTTTCTTTCCCTCGTATCTATTCTCTCTCTGTCCTTCTCTCAAGGTTTTCTCTATGCAGTATTTTGCGCTATCTGTCCTCAGCAGCCTCAGCAGGTTGTTAGCACATAACCTGCCTCAGTTCTACCTGCCTGCATCAGCGCTGTGCTCATTTATCAGTAAATGACCTCCACCAGGTGGTGTAAAGTAATTAAAAAAATACATTTGGTAACACCATGATGCATTATGACAGTATTTATGTATAGCTGAATTCTGCATTATGAAGACATTGTTTCATAAGACATTATAATACTGGATTACAATGTAAATTATAATGTCATATGGATGCAATGATTATCATGTGGTACAGATACCAATGTATTGATGGCAAAGCATCGCAGATAGTACGTATGACTTTATGAATACGTTCATAATTGATCATAATGCATTACAAAGATGCTCTCCTGATTGAGTGTTACCACAGTCTCTGTGGCCTGTCAGGAGTGTGTGTGCAGTTTAGAAGAACGGTAGATGCATGACCGATAGATGGAGAGGTAGAAGCGTCAGCAGACAAACGGATGGAGCCCCCCCCCCAGCTCCCCCTACTCTGTCCTTCTCCTCTTCTCATCTCTCTGCCCTTTCCTCCGCTCTGACCAGCCCATTCTGGACGTGAGCCCCTTGACCATGAGGCGCTCGGCATCCACGCTGAACCCACAGCGCCCCCAGGAGGTGAACCTGAGGGAGTACGGGCTCCAGAGGTCCTCGCAGGCCCAGGGGCAGGGCCAAGACAGGGCCCACCACCATCACCACCACCACCACCACTGCCACAAGCGCAGAGAGCGGGACAAGAAGCACAACTCGCTGGAGAGGGACAGCACGGAGCAGACGACCACTACACGGGGTAAGATGCAACCACGACCGCATGTAGTCACACACACACTCGCAAAAAGGCTTTGCTCACACACAAACAAAGATTTTGACACATATACAGAGAGAGAGAGAGAGAGAGAGAGAGAGGGAAGCATTCCCAGAGAAGCCATCTTAGATCTCTGATGTTCCCTGGCCCCTGTTCCCTGGGATATGCACTTCCACTGTTCACCCCCACACAGATAGTAATTGATTCAATTTGGAAAAGTTCTCCAAAGAATACGGGAAATGGAAAATGCTTAGGTGTATTCCAGGTCAGAAAGGGTTTTGACATGTGCATCTGTCAGCCATTAAGCCTAATCACACAAGGCAGACCACGAAAACGTGTAGCTGAAAACACCCGGTATGGCAAAGTGTCAAATCCATGAAAGTAAATGAATGAACGAAGGAAATGTCAGCTGTCAACCATTACATCAGACTCACTTTTCTCATTTCTTTTACTGAATTTGAAAGAACAGCGTGGCGACGCAGGCGTCATTGCTCCTTCCTGCTCCGCTGCCCTTGCGTGGCGATAAGATAAATTCCTCCCTGGATTAAACCTGATCGGGTTATAGAGCAAAAGGCCCTCCATTGACTTCCCGAAGGGGCTCAGAGGGAATATTCCCGTGTCAAGTGCTCTGGCGACTCTAGAAGCAGTCTTACCAGCTCAGAGATCAGGAGGGGCAAAGCTGCTTTTGGAGGGGGGGGGGGGGGGGGGGGGGGTCCTTTATACTCAGCGCCATGGAACTGTGGGTAAGTCTGTCTAATGTACCAGCACGGTTGCTATCCTCAAAGGAGGCTCTGTGCTGTATCAGAAATCTCATTTTATAATAACTGGAATGTTTTTTGTATTTGTTATAGACCTGGTGATGGCCTTTCAGTGATTGGCTATCATGAAGTGTTACAGAATATGAAGTATAATTAATTTCAGACACACACACACACACACACACACACACACGCACACACACACACACACACTCTGAAGAACAGAGATATACACTGTATCTATGTTGTCTCTGCTGCTGGGAGTCTATGAAAATGTGCAAGTGTGTTAGCAACCTTAACTTGTGATGTGGAGGTGTGTGTTATAGTTGTGTCTTCAGGCAGTGCTCTGTGTTCATTTAGACTGTATGTTTATATGTCTGTATGTGTACGCATTTATGTGGCAAAGGAGCGGTTTTCTTTTGTGTTAGTGTCAGTGGTGGTTGGTTTCTTTTGTGTTAGTGTTCGAGTTAGTTGGTTTCTTTTGGGTTAGTGTTGGAATGGTTGGTTTCTTTTGTGTTAGTGTTGGTTGTTTTCTTTTGTGTTAGTGTTAGTGTTAGTGTTGGAGTTAGTTGGTTTCTTTTGTGTTAGTGTTGGAGTTAGTTGGTTTCTTTTCTGTTAGTGTTGGTTGGCAGTATCTGGTTCTTAACTGTTGCCATGAAATCCATACTCGACATGCACGGCACCTGCTTTATAGACACCTGCACCTGTGAAACAATAGTGGGAGAGAGGGATAGAGAGAAAGAGAGGGACAATGTTAAGAGAGTGAACTCATCCAACAACCATCCTGTTCTTTCCAGGCCTTTAGTTTATTACTCTGACTTGTAGTCACTTTTGTGGACACAGTTTACTTTAATAGAACACATTTTGGTGAGCTCAAAGATCTGAGATACGTCATGTGTTACAATCGCACGGTCTACCAGCACAGAACACAGGCAATGATGAAAATCATTCCAGAGAGACACCTAGCCCTTTAATTCCCATTTTATAAGGCCAACGTGAAGTGAGCGAGTCATGAGAAATAAGCTCTACCGGCAATTCACATGGTCTCCATTCGACTTTGTTGCTCGTCTGCGCTGCAGATGTAAGTTGCGTGATGGTGTTTTTCGTGTTTTCCCCGCTCCCATGTGTTCGCAGGTTCGGCGGCAGAGGTGGCGGGCGAGCACATGAGTCGTGAGCGGGATCGGGATCGAGGCCGCTCGCACGAGCGGAAGCACCACTCGGCGTCGGGCGAGCCCAAGACACGCTACTACTCGTGCGAGCGCTACGGCAACCGAGAGCAGGGCCACGCCCACTCAGCTGGACCAAGCCGATCCACCTCCCCTGGGGAACAACATGAGACCTTACGCCTGAAACAGGTGTGTGTGTGTGTGTTTCTGTGTATGTCTGTGTGCGTGTGTGATTGTGAGTGTGTGTGTGTGTGTGTGTGTGTGTGTGTGTGTGTGTGTGTGTGAGTGGGCTTGATTAATGTATTTCCTGGGCACGACCTGAAAGCTTGTAATTCCTACAGGCTAGAGTGCAAACACATGTGCATGTATTTCAGGTGGTGCATCTGTGGAAGATTAATTGTGTGTGTGACTTACTTGTCAATTCCCGAGCCCCTCTCCTCATGTGCCGGTGCCCTTCTTTATTCATTAGTGTACACCAGTTGCCCACCACATCACTATGCTTTCTCCCTCTCTCTCTCTCTCTCTCTCTCTCTCTCTCTCTCTCTCTCTCCCCCAGGCTGGCATCACTGCCAGGGGCAGCCCAGTGATCCTGGCATCGAGTGGCAACACCCCCAGCCGCAGCCGCCGCCAGCTCCCTCAGACTCCCCTCACCCCGCGCCCAGCCGTCGCTTACAAAACCGCCAACTCGTCCCCCGTCGGCATGCCGCCGCCTGCCAGCGCCCGTCCTGCCCCCGGCTCCAGCCGCCTGACCCGCGGCCTCTCGGAGCACAACTCCCTGCTCGCCGACAGCGCCAGCCCCTCCCCAGTGCCTGTCACCCGCATTGGCTCCGTGCCCAGCCTGGCCGCAGAGTCGCGCCACCTGCTTCCCGAGGAGACGGACGACTTCCAGGATGCGCTGAGCACCCACCACCACGCCATGGGCCGCTCGGTGCGGACGCTGCCCAGTGCCGGTCACGCCGGGTCCGGGACCAGAACAGGCTCCTCGTCGGCCCTGCCCCAGTCGGGCCGCGGTGGGGTGCCCAACGGGTACCACTTCACCCTGGGCGTGAGCTCGGCCTCCGGCTCCGGAGCCAGAGGCACTGGCGGCTACCAAGAGACTGAGAAAGAGGACTGGTGCTAGCGGGGCCACGAGGTCAAGACGAGGTCAAGTCAAGGGATGGAAATGAGATTTCTATTTGAAGGGCCACATTGAGCACACTGCAATTCTCTGAGTTTGTGTGTGTATGTGTTTGTGTGCATGTGCGTGTTTGTGTGTGTCTGTGTGTGTGTGTATGCGTGTGCGTGCGTGTGTGTGTGTGTGTGTGTGTGTGTGTGGATGAATGGATATCTGGAAGACCTACATGTTGTGAATGTATGTCCGTCTTTGTTCTCTAAAAGCTGGAGACCTGAAGGAACAGTGTAAGATAGATGAGCCTGAAACAAAAAAGAAGAAGACTCTTCGCAGGTCACAGTTTTCTTAATACGTAATGGTGGTTTGACACCTCAGAAAGACTACAGTGTTGCAAGGCCCTATTGTCCCCTCAGACAAAGAGAACTTCACCTGTGCGTAGGAAAGCTGCTCTGGGCATACCTACCTACTCAGACACAGCTTCACGAAAAGGAGCATTTGACTCTGTAGCGATGGGGAGTCCCCAAGCCATCCTTCTCTCTCTCTCCCTCTCTCCCCAAGCCATCCCTCTCTCTCTCTCTTAAAGTTTACTCTATAGGGCTACTGATGGACACACAAGGTCAAAGGGCAACCCCTCGAGGCCGAGCTTACTCCGGGGGGAGACGGAGTGCAGGGCTTGAAGCTGGGGAGGCCACGCTGAGCGGCACTGGAGCCATGACACCCAAGCGATGAGGACGTTGATGATGACAAATGCACTACTATAGCGCCACTGGGACCTGTTCCCATCAGTCTCACATCCATGTTGTTGTTTTTTTTTGTGACAGAGGATGTGAAGGCAAAGTGATATTTCTTACTTTCAAGACTTCCTGCTCTTTTCTCTATTCCTCTGTCGCTTCGCGACAAAGGAATGACGAATTGAACACACACATACAGACACACACACACTAAAACACACTGAGATGACGGATCCGTATAAAGCAAAAGATGGAAAACTGAGGCCAAAATTGTAATTTGTTTTGTATCAAGCTATAGAATAGTACATTGAATAACAGTGTTCCTCTTTTTGTATCATTGGACCTTCAAAGGGATCCTTGAGGAGTATAGCTGGACGTCGCGGATAAGCTCTACTCTTCTGTTTTCCCTGTTTTGAAACGCAGTGCTCAAGCCGTCAAATACTGTACCAAGTGCCTAACTTTAAAAGTATTCCCGTCTGTGGCTAAAATGCAGATCTGTACAGGAGACATATACCTAAGAGATGAAACTGAGCTGCCATCTTGGAATGCAGCCTGTCAGTGCCAAGCAGAAGTGGTCTGGCATCTCCACAACATCCCATATCACAAACATGGAAACAGAGATTTATATGATTGCACAAAAAAAAAAAAAGAATAGATTTTTAAATCGACTGCTAAACAAGAGTTAATTCTTTGGTCTTTATATGAAATGGTATATTAGAGCTGGAGAATATGACATGCAACTATTATATTGCTAATCTAGATTACTATTATGACATAAATGTGTGTGTAGTTAGTTTGGTGCCAATTCAGAGTGAACTACGGTACACGTGTGGTCGGAGTGCATGCAAGAAGGTCCCTGTCTGACTTGGTGGTTATTATTGTCTTAAAGCTGCTGCCTGTGATAAATGCATTTGTGTGGGTCGTCTTTTATTTGGTATAAAACAGAGGGCATGGCAAACTTTGCCTTTACTCCTCCACTGTGCAAGAGTGGTTCCTGAGTGAATGAGTGAGCTTACGTTTCCTGGCATACATGTAACGTTTCACTACATACACGACAGACCTTAAGTCTCAAATTTCCCCTTTCCTCATCCGGTGTTAGATGCTGACTATTGAGTAGAAGGCCATCTTCCGTGTGATAGTTGTTTCATGATTTGTGTGTCCTGTTATGTGTTATTGAATATAAGTCTCTGTTTTGGTTCCATGTTCACATTGAGCGCCCCCCAAGATTTTCTCATACATATAAGCAAAGAGATGGCAGCCCAGCCTCTTGTTTAAAGTCATTGGCTTATTTAGCTTCCATAGCCTCTTATATCCTGCCAGGAGATTCAAACTCTGAGAGTCCTATTAAAGCCACCGTTCCTTGCAGTGTTCTCTAAAGAGCATTGATCCGTGGGCAGAGAGACGGGACAGGGAGAAACCAGGGAGACATGCTGCTGTGTTCACTCATTGAGTTTCCATCAGATCTATAAAATAGGTCTGTAACTTAAAAAAAGACAACTTGACCCGAGGTTGCTTAATGGAATGTGGAGAAACAAAACAAATATAAACTTCTAAACTTTCCATATGTCAAATCCATACTGTGAGAGCTGTTCCAAGAGACAGTGGACTGATAGTGTCTTAAGAAAGACTGAGGGCAGGGTATCTGGAATGGCAGCCATATTGCCTTCAGCTGTCTGACATCCATGAAGAGGATGTGAATAGAGGGCTTAAGATGAATTCTTTTCAGTCCAGGGTTCTCAAGGAGCAAGAGAAACAATGTGGGGTGTCCCTCCAAAGAAAAGTTTGCTGTTCTCTGTTCGTCCCTGGCATCGCGTGGTGTGTTGACTGTTGACTCACAGTGCGGTTGGACTATGCAACAAGATGACACTTTAGGACCAGTCGGCCTCCATTGTAGCTTTACCTCCAGGGATCTCCACATTCAGGCTTCAGCATGATTGTGACCAAAACACACAAACTCTTACGAATTTCTACACAGTGTTGTAAAGTACACATGTAAAATAACATGGGCATGGACAAACAATGTTAAACAAAGACACAAGTGGCTTAAAATGCCTAACGTGAGATTTTGTTACCCTGGCAAAAAAATGCATGAAGCCACCCCAGATTCCCCATGAACTCCTGTGAGAGTATTTGATTTGGTTACTTTTAAAAGTATGATGGGTCATGGTTATTTTACTTTTGCCCCCAGATAGTTAGCAGTTGGGAAAAACAATGGATAATTGAGAGGTTTTGTGATCTTGTAAGTAGCATCCTGTGTCATAATAAACCCTTATCATGTTTCTGCCAATTCTGTTTCCTTTGTCATCACCAGAATACATGGTGGAAATTAAGAGGAGAATGCTCTGAACAAGCAACAAATAATTAGCTAATTAAAAATCAGGTGCCAAGTTTATGTCTGCGCCATTTTTTTTTTTTTTTTTTACTTATTATACCTCATCCACTTAAAATGTGGCTTACGTCCTTGAACACGTCCATGTTTGCATGTTCAAATGAAATATGTGCATGTGTGAAATTGTATATCTAAAAGTCTATTTTATATGATGCGTTCACTTGCTGGTCGTTTTTAATGACGTTTGATATCCCTTGGGAATGAATTAGGAGGTGAAGCAAAGACATTTAACGCATTTACAAAGGCGAACAAAGTAGGAAAGTGTTGTGTCCTGGACTGAAATCGGTGTGGTGTTCGTCTTGATGTCTTCGTTATCAGCTGACTCTAGCACTGCCTCTCTTTCTCTTCGGTTCACGCTGGTCAATATTGCTGTAATTTCTAGCATTGCATTTTGTATGAAGAAATGTCCTTGAAATTGAGTTATGTAAGAAAATAAAACTTGTTAAAAAGTGCCTCATTAGGCATTGTTTTCTCTGGTGTGTGTCAGTGTGTGGGTATTTGGGTTATGTCGAAAGACTGCAAGAAAAGTATCTATTGGGATACTGTGGCCTTGAAATAGCTCTTGTGCGTCGTGTGGCTGTAGATAACTTCTTATGAAACCAAACCACGTTTAACCCAATGTAGTCTTTGGATTTCTGTAAGTATATTTGCTGCCTAAATAACAGCGCAGTCTTTTTTCTTTGCTTAATACTCACACTCAACAAAAAAACGCTTCAATCTACAGAAAGGACTGGTGCAGCTTTCCATGTTCACTTGGTGCCTCTCTGAACACCTGCGGTAGGGGACTGGGGGATGATGACAGACCATCTTGACATTAATGTCGGAACGATATGCAATTTACAGGTCGCAACAGGTGAGGATTATGTTTGTGAAATGGATTACATATTGAACGGGGTGTTCATTGGCCTACAGCGGAGGCGGGGCGGACACTCGCGCACAGATATACAATGCTGTTGACTGTTGACTCACAGTGCGGTTGGACTATGCAACAAGATGACACTTTAGGACCAGTCGGCCTCCATTGTAGCTTTACCTCCAGGGATCTCCACATTCAGGCTTCAGCATGATTGTGACCAAAACACACAAACTCTTACGAATTTCTACACAGCGTTGTAAAGTACACATGTAAAATAACATGGGCATGGACAAACAATGTTAAACAAAGACACAAGTGGCTTAAAATGCCTAACGTGAGATTTTGTTACCCTGGCAAAAAAATGCATGAAGCCACCCCAGATTCCCCATGAACTCCTGTGAGAGTATTTGATTTGGTTACTTTTAAAAGTATGATGGGTCATGGTTATTTTACTTTTGCCCCCAGATAGTTAGCAGTTGGGAAAAACAATGGATAATTGAGAGGTTTTGTGATCTTGTAAGTAGCATCCTGTGTCATAATAAACCCTTATCATGTTTCTGCCAATTCTGTTTCCTTTGTCATCACCAGAATACATGGTGGAAATTAAGAGGAGAATGCTCTGAACAAGCAACAAATAATTAGCTAATTAAAAATCAGGTGCCAAATTTATGTCTGCGCCATTTTTTTTTTTTTTTTTTACTTATTATACCTCATCCACTTAAAATGTGGCTTACGTCCTTGAACACGTCCATGTTTGCATGTTCAAATGAAATATGTGCATGTGTGAAATTGTATATCTAAAAGTCTATTTTATATGATGCGTTCACTTGCTGGTCGTTTTTAATGACGTTTGATATCCCTTGGGAATGAATTAGGAGGTGAAGCAAAGACATTTAACGAATTTACAAAGGCGAACAAAGTAGGAAAGTGTTGTGTCCTGGACTGAAATCGGTGTGGTGTTCGTCTTGATGTCTTCGTTATCAGCTGACTCTAGCACTGCCTCTCTTTCTCTTCGGTTCACGCTGGTCAATATTGCTGTAATTTCTAGCATTGCATTTTGTATGAAGAAATGTCCTTGAAATTGAGTTATGTAAGAAAATAAAACTTGTTAAAAAGTGCCTCATTAGGCATTGTTTTCTCTGGTGTGTGTCAGTGTGTGGGTATTTGGGTTATGTCGAAAGACTGCAAGAAAAGTATCTATTGGGATACTGTGGCCTTGAAATAGCTCTTGTGCGTCGTGTGGCTGTAGATAACTTCTTATGAAACCAAACCACGTTTAACCCAATGTAGTCTTTGGATTTCTGTAAGTATATTTGCTGCCTAAATAACAGCGTAGTCTTTTTTCTTTGCTTAATACTCACACTCAACAAAAAAACGCTTCAATCTACAGAAAGGACTGGTGCAGCTTTCCATGTTCACTTGGTGCCTGTCTGAACACCTGCGGTAGGGGACTGGGGGATGATGACAGACCATCTTGACATTAATGTCGGAACTATATGCAACTTCCAGGTCGCAACAGGTGAGGATTATGTTTGTGAAATGGATTACATATTGAACGGGGTGTTCATTGGCCTACAGCGGAGGCGGGGCGGACACTCGCGCACAGATATACAATGCTCCTTGTGCTGCCAGCCAGCTCGTGCGCGCTCAAACTGGGGTGGCTGCAGTCGGGGTGGCAACTACAGAGGCGCGCAGCGAATTCGTGTTGATGCCCAGCTCTTAAAGTGAAGCATTTTTGGAAAGTTATTTCTCATAGCTTAATTTAATTTAAACAAAAAAACATTGTAGGCCTACACGTCTTAATAAGGAATGCATGTGTATTCCGCATGCAATTGAGGTACGCACGAGCGCACCTTAGAATCTGTTAAGTTACTGTTTGTTTTCTCCGCGGGCAATGTTCCAGAACAAGAAAGCAATGTTTCCCAAAATGATAAAGTGGGTAATTGCGCTTATGGCGGTGCTCCAGGCTTGTTCTCCCTCTGAAGTGGTTCCAACCGACATGAGTGAGACGGGATCGGGAATGGCACCAACGGGTAAGCTGTTATCAGTTGTTCCCATCATTTCATTGAGTAAGTTAATGTTAGTGACCCCAGTGCTTTTGATCATTAATATAATAAACTTGTTTTGAGCGGCGGTGTTTTAATGAAACATATTCGCAGTGGATTATTGTGCCCATTAATCTATTCTTTATAAGAAGTTGAAAGATTAAGGATGCTCTGATGCTTTAAACTTCGTTCCCATTTCACACATCTCCTCATGGCGACACTGTTGTTCAATGAATCTCTGCGAACGTGACACAGGTGCATACATTCACTTGTGAAGTTGCTCCGAGTAATAGTCCGTGTCTATACTCAATGAAACACTGTTGAGAGACGCAGATACAATGGTAATGCCATTTCAGATTATTAGGCAGCAACCTTATTTAGGTTAATGTCCTGCCGAGACACTTTGATGTTAGTTTTTATTTTCGTTAACGGAGACACATTCATTGGCGTATCAAACAGCTTAAAAACAGATGTCCTTGCATCACATGTCTTAAATGAGTCAAGGTTTCGTAAATATTTTAGTCGCGCCATTTTTAGTTTGAAGGCGGAAAAAGTCCAAACATTTGTGTGGATTTGTCTTGTAGCCTATTATTTGTTCTTAAAAGGCAATGATATCGGACACTTGCTAAAATGGTCTTCCTGTCATTCCTGTATCCTAATCTTAAAGGGTCTACAGAATCCTCTAATGAAATGTTCTTGCGTAATGTAGCGAATATTTTTTTCTAGTGTAAATAATTATTTTTAACAGTTTGTGGCATTGGTGTAGCACCCCCCCCCCCCCCCCCCCAACCCCTGGTATCACCTTAATACATTTTTTTTCTTTTTCCTAACCAATTGTGTCCTCATCCATAGCGCTCGAACCAGACTGCATATCTCAGTGCACATCCTATCCCTCCACAGAGTAAGCTAAGAGGAAAGATTGCTCCCAAGTCAGGACTTCTCTCCTGCTCTGTGGTGTTCCCCTAGCATGAGCCAGAATGTGTTTTCAGCATGCATGACTGGAGATAACAAATGAAAGCCTTTCACATGTCATGCCAGATCTTGGCTCCCATCCCTCTCCATCCATCCAAATGTTTCTCCTTTTATTTTTGTTTGTGCCTTTCTTTGACTAAGACGTCTTTCAGGAGGTCAACGTATGTCCCGTCAATCTTCTAATAGCTTCTGACACCGTAAAGAGCCTTGGAGCTTGTTTCCTCGTCCAGACCTTTGCCAGCCATCTGTTTGTGATGTCTTTGAACTGCAGACATTCTCTGATGCCGAGTCAAAGGGTCACGCACATAAAGAAGACTGTTTGTTTTGTGTTGTCTATTCAGGATGACTTCTAACACACCTTATCTGGCATAGCCGTCTAAATTTCTGCTTGGCACCTTCTAAGTGTTGTTTGATGCAGCATGCAGGCATTGGCATTGTTTAGATATGCGGTAAACATCTACAGTCTTCAAGCGGTGTTGGAACTTGCCTATGTGATGTTGGGACAGCGGTGCTTGCAGGTGTACAGCCATACACACTGTGCGTACCATCAGGCAATGAGGAGGGAGCGAGAGAGAGAGAGAGAGAGTGAGATAGAGAGAGAGAGAGAGAGAGAGAGAGAGAGAGAGAGAGAGAGGAGCGTATTGAATATACGTCATTTGTTTGTGTGTGTGGGGTGGGGCTGAGGGGAGGTGCAAAACCAATAAACCTGATTGGAACTTGACAGGTAAACACTTAAACTGTATCTCTTCCCTGTGTGTCTATTCCCTCCAAATTGGCTTATTAGTCTAGTTTTAGTCTACCAATGCATGAACAATTGCCTAAAAATGTGTAAACAGACGAGCCTTAAACAACTACCCCAAGCCCAAAGCCAATGACGCAGACGCAACTAACTGCTGGTGTGCCTCGAGCACGTTTAGGCGTCTTAAGGCCGACAAAACACTCACTGGACGTGCCCACATGAACATTCACGCAAATGTGAGAATTGACAGTGAAGAAGTGCTGAAACAATTTGATAACAGGCAGAGGGAGAATAAACCTCAAATGGGTAGGCAATTATTTATTTATTAATGAATCAAACCTGTGTTGGGAAATATTCTGGAATATTCCAGGCTATAGGAATAATATATATATATATTATCTTGTATTACATTACATTATATATATATGATAGGAATAATATGTATATGTGTATATATATATACTGTGTAATATATATATGTCCCAGTAGAGGGTCGTGGTTCCACTGGATGGGACTGGATGACCCTGGGACATACAGACTGCAGTACCTGTGTGCATATTTACCTGTAGTTTGTGCTCCACTGGATGAGGCTGACCATTCTCCACATATAGGGATATGAAAAAGGTACAAATGCACAGTAATAGCTCCAAAGAACTTGAAATAGTAAATATGTTTAAAAAATGTAGATATTTTGAAAGTTATTATGTCCAAAGAAGTTTTAAATGACCGTCACACACACACACCGTCACACACACACACACACACACACACACACACACACACACACACACACACACACACACACACACACACACACACACAGAAACACACAAGCAATACAAAAACAACTTACTTCTGAGCAGTTAAGCCAATCGTTTAAATTAAGTGATTTATTGGGTTCGATGAATGTGAGTGGTTGAGGTGATAATGGTCATACTTTGTTAAGAGAGACATGCAACAGTAGCCTGAGTGCTTGAAGTGCTTGAAGTTTACAAGCTGGTCGCACTGCTTGTTTTTGGAGTTGGCAGAGTCCAGCACCCTATCCTGAATGTTTGCACTGTGTTTTCTAAGAGTATCCAAGAGATTACTGTTTGGAGTGTGTGGTTTTTTTGTGTGCACGGGTGTGTGTTGGAGGGATAGAGGGAGACATGAAACTTTTAAAACAGCTCATGGTTTTCACTGAGCGATTATGTAATACAAGATAATAGGCCTCAAGGTGGCTATATAGGCTGCCTTTGTGTGAAAGGCGCAAAGTTATTGCACTTTTACAATTATTATGCTCCGTAATAAACATGGTTGTGTTCACGGGGGGATTAGTTAGGAGCTTGTGAAAGCAAACACTTGAAAGTGTGAGAGTGGGGAGCTAATGGTAGTTAAAATCAATGAGCTCATATAAATACATATAGTAAAAGTCTACCTTTTCCTGCCTGATCCGTGTGTGTGTGTGTGTGTGTGTGTGTATGTGTGAGTGTGTGTGTGTGTGTGTGTGTGTGTGTGTGTGTGTGTGTGTGTGTGTGTAACACAGTATTTATTTTCACAGGTTTGACACATTTCAGATGACTAACCCCTCAGCTATGTGCGCTTGTATCTCACTCTCTGCGTCTAACCCCCCCCCCCCCCATAATCAGCCGCCTGAAACATAGACCCGCTCTCTCTCACGTCATCACCTTGTTTTTCACCCTGATGCATATTTGAATGCCTTCCAGCCTTATTCATGTATGTAAAGACTCTCTGTGTCTCAGCGAGGCCCAGTGATTGGCGTTGTTTTATTAGAAAGAGATTAACACTCCTGTCTGGCAGCCGGGTCATTAATCTTAGCGAGGTTTGGGGGGCCAGTGGGGCATCGTCAGTAGGGTTCATGTTCAGGTACGAAGTATAGAAAGGGTGAAGAGTAGCAACGCTTATGAAGTTTTATCATTGGTATTTGGTCAGTTTCGCATGATGTGCTTAGCTCAGTGTTATGGACTTGAAGCGTTTGCATGAACATGTCTTCCAGTCAGCATGTCTGTAGGCAGTCATGAATGTGTGTTTTAGTTTAGCGGTCAGAAGAGTGCCGATGCAGAGGCCAATCAGACGGGAGAACAAAGGCGGAAAATCCCAGTCTGATTCACGTTAACACTGGCACTGAAAGACCTTAGGCAAGATTTTTTTTTTTATTTGAGTGTTTATTTTCTTCCACATGCTTCAGTCACAGAAATAATTAACAGCCTAACGTGGCCCTCAGGATTACACACACACGCACACGCACACACACACAGACACACACACACACACACACACACACACACACACACACACACACACACACAGGCTTTAAAAAAGTTCCTGCTGACTTCTTAGTCACACCACATTACAGCCACATACCAATGACATTCAGATAGCTAATATTAACTTCTGCAGCTCTTTAATGATGGTTTACAGTTTGTCCAAACTGCTCAGCTAAAGCCATCTACAGCCTGATGATCTTAGTGTCTGACTTAGCTATGGAATGGATTTCCTTTGTTGAGCTCCTTGGAATTTTTTGACACAAATGCATGCTGTTGTATTATGCTACTCCAGCATTATCTTGGTTCCACTATATTACATCAGCTTTCTCTCTGGTTTGACTCAAAGTCCTTCTGTCACCTTAGCAAATCCCTGATCTCTTCGTAGGATAGATCAAAGGGCTGTGAGTGCGTTCATGCATGCGTGTGTGTATGTGTGTATGCCTGTGTGTGTGTGTGTGCGAGTGAGAGAGAGAAAGATATAGCGTTCCTATAGTGAGCTGCGAGTCATTCGACTGTATGATGTTATCACCAGCATAATCCCCGATCCTCCAGTACATGTCTGTATTCAATGAAACCTGATCACAGGCGGACTCTGGCTGCAGGCCTGGGGCCCATTACAGAGCCTGTTAGACCCGGGGTGGAGGCACGCACTTCTGCACCACTGACAGAAACCCATCTAGGGTCCCAGCAAGATGTCAACTAGATACAAATCACTTCGGCCTCAGCCCCCTTCATTGACACGGGGCTTGGACTAATGTTAGTGAAGACAAATGAGCCACCAAACCAAACTGGAAAAGTACTCGTTATGGCTTATTCAAAGGAAGCAAGTTTTTAATGTGTCAGCTAAGTGAGACAGCACTGGAATGGGATTTGGGTGCTAATGGTTTGTCTCTGGGCTCTGTGGTCTTCACAACTCCAGCCGAGGCCAGAGCTAAGACATATTTAGAACAGAACAAATCGTACCCAATAACCATGCATATTTTTAACCAGAATCTCACTAATCACATGCAGGCGTGCGTACCGCTTCATCACATCTACCTGCTCCACACATGGGTTCCCTCGGGGTGTGTTGGAGATGTGGGGGGGAGATGCCCGTGGTGTGTTTGATTTCAGGTTTTTATAAAGAAAAACACCAATAGGCATTCCGCGCTGTTCCCGACTTCGGCTCTTAAGTGTTGACATGTGCTGGATGTGGCGGCCCGGTCGCTGTTTTGGCCCTTTTAATGTTTGTGAGTTTCCAAACAGCTTGTTAACACCACAGCCATTATGGGGCCAGGCCTGTGTTGAGGCCAGTTAGTTTCTCCAAACAGCGCAGTAGCAGCCCTGAGCTACAGTGTGCTGGAAAAAAATGGATGGTGGATGCAGAACACCTGGTGCCTCAGGTCGTTTAGTTCAGCTGGAGGTATATTTCAAAGGACTTATTTAACTTCCTGAGTTTTTACTATCTCCCTGTCACTTAGTCTTTTAGACTTAGACTTAGACTCAGACTTAACACTGTGTGTGTGTGTGTGTGACACAGAGACTCGTTCTCATTTGTGAATACCACAGGTGTCCAAATAATGGGGGAGGGATGGAGTGGATTGGATTAGGGTGCGGAGAGAGAGAGAGAGAGAGAGAGAGAGTGGGGTGGAGTGCCGTTTAGCCGCTGGCAGGCTTGGGCAGGGCGGTCGTGAACATGGGCTTAATAACTCTCTTTTACTTCACTTGGCACAACTCTAGCCTCTGGGAGTCCCTATATCTATCACAATATTGTAATTCACCCTAAAAAAAACAGGCAGGCACGGGGTGGAGGCAGAAAGTCTTGAGCTGTGACACACATAAGACCCTATCGAGCTGCTTGTATTCCGCAACATAGATCCCAGGTGACATAATGTTGTTTCATGTTGGAGAGGTTAGTGGAAGGGTTGTTGGATATTGGCTACACCCAAGCACACACACAAGCACACCCCAGTCTTTGTGTGTGTGTGTGTGTGTGTGTGTGTGTGAGGGACTGTGAGCGACTCACCCAGACAATGTGACCTGTTTTCGCTGGCACACGCTCTCGGGGGTCGCCGACCTTCACGCTCGCCCGCCACTCTGCCCGTGGCCCGTGGATGACATCATCAGCGCACCATGCTTGAGAAAACAAACAGAGGAGCGCCCCGGCTCAAACATGCCACTCACCGGCGCCTTTATGGACTCTCTGAGTACATCGGCGATACCCGGAGCCGTAGGTGGGCCAACACGTCGCCCGCTCTCCATGGTCCCAACGAGCCCTGCTCACTGATCCTGAACAACCCCCCCAACCCCCATTCCCTGCTCCCAATCAGCTCCATCTCCCATTCCCAGTCCACCCCCCCCCCACCCTCACCCCGATTCCCGAACGTTCTGATTGAAAAAAGGCAAGTGGTCTTTTTATTTAAAGGAGTCTGCATACTACAATATGAGAGGCAGCGGTTGTTATGAAGGGTCTTGATGAATAGTGGGTTTATTCTTGCAAAAAAATATGAACAAATAAAGTCAGTTTGACTTTGAATGAACTTCAGGTGGAACTGGAGTCGCCAAAGAGCAAGTCTCGTGTGACACACAAGTTATGAGTTCAAGAAAAGTTTATTATTAGCCCGGAAAACCACAACAAAAACGTTTTTCCTCCCGTCTACAGAAAGTCTTTCAAAATATTGTGTACTTTTTCCCCATTTGTGGCATATTCACAAACACTTGCCAAGCTACTGCGGCTATGTTGTTGCTGTCTCAGAGCTTTGTTCAGTGGATTACTGGTGAAATGTCTCAGCTTGTTTGTGTTTGTGTGTGTGTCTGTGTGTCTGTGTGTCTCTGTGTGTCTCTGTGTGTGTGTGTGTGTGTGTGTGTGTGTGTGTGTGTGTGTGTGTGTGTGTGTGTGTGTGTGTGTGTGTGTGTGTGTGTGTGTGAACCTTTTTCTGGGTTGTGTGACTGAGTTCTGTTTTAGTTTTTATGTGCTTAAATATGCGTCCACATGTGTAGTCTATATATAGAAAGAGGAAAATAACTTCATGGTCGGTTCTGTTTGAATATTTGAGTGAATCCCTCGTGTCTCTATATGTCTGTGTAAGGTGTCTGTCATCAATATATATGTCTCCATATAATTGCCTGGTGGGTGTGTGTGTATGTGAGTGAGTGTGTTAGCTGTAACACTGCCAGTAATGATGATGATGATGATGATGATGATCCTGAAGTCAGCTCTGGCCGCTGACTGATGATTAATGAGGGGATCTCACCTGAGCCAGGGTTGTGTCAGCCATTATCATGACATGGCAGAGAGCTGACAGCTGCTAGCCAGGGGGGAAAGCCAAATCTGTTTTCTGTTTTTCCTCTCTGTCTGTCTCTTCCTCTCTCTCTCTCTCCACGTCCCTCCTCTTGGCCCTGGCTCCCAAAGAGGCCACTGTCTGACATTCCTGTCTTTGGCTTGGCCTCTGTGAGGACACACTTGACGTCCTTAGAGGTACTTTTTGGCCCAGATTTTTTACACACAGAGATGTTCAAATACAAGACAATACAAGTGTGGGCGTGCTCACCATGGACAGTCATATAGGCAGAAACACACAGCCACTTAGGGTACATGCAAGACACTCATACCAAGAGATACACACTCCAACTGCTGTCTGACCCGGTCGAGTTGGGATTCGTCTGTCTCTGGAGTCTAGTTAAAGACATATGAGATGTTTGTGTTGGACAGGGCTTGCGACGAGAGAATGGAGCTGTTATTATGTAACAGTAGACATATTCCCCATTGTGGGTGATGCGTTTGTGCATTCAGGGCGATTGGGTGTTTCTGCCTGCCGTCTGTTCTCTGGTCTCTGGTTCCTACGCCTCTGTGCCTGCATTGGGCCAAGCGGACTGTTTCTACCACCTTACATGAAGTGGTGATGCAACGCAAGGCAGGTAGTGTGCGGTCAGTTCAGAGGGAGTACACGCTGCTAATGAAATGTGTCCCCTAATGTCAGTGTCAATGTCCCTTTATGATGATGTCAAGTGTTTTGGGGGAAATGTATAACCAGATAAAGGATATTGATACTTAAACATGCACAGACAGCCAGTACAAATACTGGACACCAGATGCAATCCTAATAGCCTAGTGCTTCATCCCCCTAAACACAGGAATCTCACTGGATAACATCACATTGTACATACTAACACATGTACATGTTATTTATGTGCACATACCATTCATTGTGTGAAGTGCACCCAAAAACCATAATCAGTTCTCATACAATATGCAGCGCAGGCTGCGTTAATCAAGGGCAGGAGTCCACTGAACATTTAGACCATAAATTCATTTGCAGTCGCTTTAACGACCACATGGGAATGTTGAGCAGATGGGCATGTGAAATGCTGCAGCGCAGTGAGACGAAACTCGATGACAGGAAATCGAAAACGGGAAAGATTGTTTACGTACGGACATCGAAGGCGGGAAACACGGCGGATGAAAGTGTGTTTACATGTGAGGTTACACAGCGGCTTATGTCATACACGCTGGACAATCTTGACTGCGTCTTGTCAGCCTTTTCTTGTCAGTGCGCCGGAAGGAAGGGCCGGATATGCTCAGATGATCTCACCTGATGTGTGATCTGTGCAAGAGGTTTGTTTTACAGGCTGCATTTGTTGCTTACAAGTTTAGTACATCCAGGAAACCAACCCCTTTTTTTCCTCTTTGAGCCTGATCAAGGCTATGTTCTTTTGTGTGAGTGTTTCTGTTCTTAGCTAAGCTTAGATCTGAGTTCATCTCTTTTATGAATGTGTTTATGTGACTTTTATAGGCTGTCATTAGGTATGGCATCACCCGAAACACCTACCTTGTTTTGCAGCAACGGTTACCTAACGAGAGTTAATTCTACCTGACTAAACAAAGGCACCTTGTAATGACCCCAGAACTGATCATTATGCTGGATCTACTTTGAGATGACCTAATCAATCCGGATATGAACACAAGTGGACACATTTGCACACACACACACACACACACACACACACACACACACACACACACACACACACACAAAAAATCACCTATCTCCTCATTGTCACTCTGCCTGCCAATGAATGACTCTCAGTGTGAGCGTAATTATCCTGAGCTGTCTCTACTCTAGCCTCTTTAGAGCGCATTAGATCACTTCTGCTGATGTGGAAAGCAGACCTCACTCCCTGTCCTGCAGATGCTAACAGCAGAGGCAAGTATTCAGTCTAGACCAGTTAAGGCAAGTCATGTTCCCAAAGCCTCAATAAGGACTTCTGTCAACACTTCATCAGGAGAGCCAGCCCTGGGATAAAGGCAAATAAGGTGACCGGACCGCTTAATGCTTAAGGCACTGACTGATTGATGGAATGCACATCCAGCATTTCACCCTGTGCAACTACCTAGCAAAAGGCCATCTCTGATCTTTATGAGAGGCCGTACAAGTCATCATTCATTCTGACCCTCTCCCATACATATATTCTCCTTTCACATACATATTTTTTCACTCACAAACATACATTTTCCTTTCACATACATGTATTTTTACTCATATTTCAGCAACCCATAAAACATGGTGAAATGTAGGATGTTGTATTTTTAGAATCCTACCACAGCGCTTTTTAAAAGGTTTGCTGTCATTCATTTCATCATGCATGCCCTTTAACATTGCACTGAAGTTAGGCACCATCAATATGTTAAGAGGGTTGCTGATGTCACTAAGGGCTGAACAGTGTGAAATGGTCTGTAGTTGTCTATGTTGCATTAAACAAGTTCTGAGGCTATTTTGATATGGACTGTCTGAACCTGCTACTGCTGAAAGCACTTCACTTTACCTGCTTGAGTTAGCATTGACATTAGCATTAACATTAGAATTGACATTAGCATTAACATTAGCTCCACAGTTTGACACAAACTAAAAGGTACAGCTCAGTAAAATTGCAGAGTGCATCAACTGCCATAGCTTGTGAATGAACTGTAAGTGATGTAATTAGTAATCAAAATCACAGATCTAGTGACCTGAACAAAATGGCCTTCATGCATGTTACATTATCTAAGCAGGCTTGGCAAATGTCAAAAGCAATTAAATGAAACATGGTCTGGCAGAAGAAGTAAAAATAAGTAAATAAATAAATAAATAGTGGTCTAATAGATTGCCAGTGCAAAAACAGTAAAAACATACATAAAAACATAAAAACTTGGGACCTGTTACAATTTCCACTGAATAAGAAGGCTTGAGTAAATAAAGTATTATCCAAATGCTACAGTTCAACTTAATTTAAACTGGATAACAACTTTTTTTCATTTCCTTATCCAAAAACCTCAGGCTGTTAAGCTTTTTTTTAGGCTCATTTGGTGTGGCAACATGAATAGGAGACCAGATGTGGATAACATTTAAATAAAGTTACTTTATTAAAGTAATTGGGAAAACTCAAAAATATGAAATAACATCAGGATAAGTATAGTGGTAAGAAACAAAAGTGTAACGTGAGTCAAGATGATGGAGTGAAATGCATAAAAAAGCATAAATTCATGCGTGCTGGAAGGAAGAGAGGAAAGCCAAGAAGCTTTTTTTGGTCCCAGCAGGCCAATCAGGTAAACGACCTCCACCTGCCCACCAGCTCCACACCGCAAAATGTTTCGCCTGAGAAGACAGAAAACAGACAGTATGGCACAGCTGTGGGTATTTGTACCTCCTTCCCTCAACTCCTCTTTCCAGGAAATAGAAATACAGCAAAAGGGAAAGGGGAGCAGGGAGATAAAAAGAAATTGGGGGGATTTAAACGATTTAAGCATAAGGCTGCAACATAACAAAATGTGGAAAAAGTACAATACTTTCTGAATGCACTGTAAGTGAGAGTGCCAGAATGAATTATGGCTTGTACGGCCCCTCATAGATCTTGAAAGCCAGTGCATGGACGCATCTGGCCAGAATGTCTAACGAGGTGTGGATTGGGATGAGGACTTTATGTGGGTGTCACTATTTCAGCTTCTTTTGCAGAGATTTGGCTCAAATTCCCCGCTGAACAGGGTTTGTGTGGAGGTGTGCCCAGAAATGTGTCTCGCCAGTGACACCTGTGGACACATACTGACAAAATCTCTTTCCCCCTTCCTCTAAATACATATTCTTTCCCATGGTTACTGTAAAAGCAGCCAGCTATAATTGTGCTTTATAGATGGTGTGGAGACATTTCTTATAAACTTTGGTACAGTGTTCGCTTCCAGTAGAGAGACCATAGCAATGAAATAACAGGCGGTAGAGTACTAAAAGGCAATAAAGAACAGACAATTTTTCTCTTGGCATCGCCATATATGATCAACATGGTTACATACTTTAATATCAAGATTAAGATGCAAAAGTGGTTGAGAACTTGGACGTGGTGGTTTCCTTATTTTAACACAGTTCTGTTAAGAAGAGGTAATACATTGCATTAACAGTACTGGTTGTGGCCTGACTCAGACCACTGAACTCAACAGTAGGCCATCTCATCCCACTATTGCTTGCTCAGTCCAGTCTTGGTGGCCCCTTCTTTAAGGGTCCTCCCCTCACAGTTTTCTAACGGAGTGTGCAGATTCACCCTGTTCTACCGAGCATCAGGAGGGTATGTGGTACCCTGACCCTGTTCTACTGAGCATCAGGAGAGTATGTGGTACCCTGACCCTGTTCTACCAAGCATCAGGAGAGTATGTGGGACCCTGACCCTGTTCTACCGAGAATCAGGCGAGTATGTCGTGCTCTGAGTCTGCTGTCCTGACCGGTGACTGGAAAGCCAACTCCGCTTTTCTGTAGCTGAAAGGAGAGTCTGAAACTTTGGTCAACACATATGTGATACAGTTTATATTTACAGATATGTTAAAGTTCCACCTCATTCAAATGTTATACTTAAATGCTTTAAACAGTTTACACGTCCTGTGGAGACTGAGAGTGTAGACGAACATGAACATGCCTAAAGATTTCCATTTTAGGTTGATATGCGTCACATGACTGGCCAGTTTAAATATCATCAACAGAACTGTCCAAAAATTGGTGCCAACCATCATTAGTCAAACACTTGACATGATGAATATGGTATTAAACAAAGTGGAAGACTTACAAAGTAAGTGTTAACATCCAATAGATTGTAAACATGAACAGTGGATCACATCAAAACAGGTCAACTCCGAAAAGCTTGTAGAGGGTCTAGAATATACACAGCCAGAAATGACTCTCAAAACCACAGCCCACCCTAAGCAAACCATTAAACCACATTTTAAAAGCTCAATTAGGCTCTCTTCAGCACTGAGAATTAGTTGAGGGAAATAAAGTCTTTCTTCTTCATTTCACCCTCAAGGTATTTTATATTAAGCTTTCCCTGAGAACAAGCTCCAAGTGTTATTGCAGTTGTTACTTGTATATTTGATGTGCAGGCAGTTTCCCTAATTGATCCCTATACATGGTTACTTTTCATTGGCGCGCTGGGATTTGAGCAGTGACTTCATGCCTATGACTAACAACTGGAGGGAAAAGTGAGAGAAAAGGTAGCAGAGGTGTGTGTGTGTGTGTGTGTGTGTGTGTGTGTGTGTGTGTGTGTGTGTGTGTGTGTGTGTGTGTGTGTGTGTGTGTGTGTGTGTGTGTGTGTGTGTGTGTGTGTGTGTGTGTGTGTGTGTGTGTGTGTGTGTGTGTGTGTGTGTGTGAATGAAAGGCAGAGGCTTGTAAAAAAGGCCCCAGCTTTTTTGACCGTGGCTCGTGGATGCTGGTGCCTCTGTCACGGGATTGTTGGCCCAGGGCCCCCCAAAACAGCATGGCCTGCCTGTCAGCATCTGAGCTTTTATTCAGTCTCTGAGGTGCTGCATAGTGCTCCGCTTGGGAACAGGCCCGCTTGAGGTGGTGGTGGTAGGGGGAGGGTGGGGAGGTTATGAGGGTCAGTCTTGTAACAGTCTGCAGGGAGAAACCCCTTATAAAAAGATTTTTTCAAGATTTTACAAGACCCCAAATGGTTCTGTCTGTGCTACTCCAGTGTGGAGTGGCCCCTTAAATGGCACCTTTACATGGGGGGTGATGACCTCAATGAGACAGGTACTGCTCTTCAGGGAGAAAGAGAGAGAGAGAAAGGTGTGCTCTGGTCCCGGGATCTGAGAGAGCATGTTTTTGGATGTTATGGTAGTTAAGGCTTGAGGTCGCTCTCTAAAAGCATGTTTTCCTTCGAGGCATGCTGACAAGATGAAATATGTTTGGAAAGGGGCCAGGATTAATACCATGTTTCAGGAAAAAAAAACGTTGTGCTCTGATATAAGGTCTCTCTCTCTCTCTCTCTCTCACACACACACACACACACACACACACACAACACACTCAGTCATACACACACAAATAAACATAACGCTTAGGTTTAAGTTTCAGCTATGCTCATACATAAAGTAACAGTCTCCGTGCCCTTCACATTCCAAATGATAGTTTAATCCCCCTCATGTGATAAGGTGATCGACTACGATAAAGGAATTTTATTTCAGAAATGTTGTTTTGAGTTGTGGTTTGGCAAAGATAGTCATGCATAGACAGTCACAGTGTACAACTAAACACCCAGAAATTAATTTTAGATTTACAAATTTGGCCCTTAACTCTTGAGAGTCAAGGTGATAGCTTTCATATGCACAGTATGTGGTCAAAATCAATTCCTCAAAGAATGCTTTTGGTTTTGGGGGATTCTCCTTAAATTTCCCTAATTTTTATTCCTTGAAAACTGAAGCCAAGACACTCTGTCTGGCGTTCAAGTTGGACTTGTAGAATCCTATTGTTTTCTTTCCTCGTTCTCATGTCACTGTTCATCTTTTGCTTACAGCCACTCTCATTTGACTCTGCTTTCACTTAGGTTTTTGTGTCTGCTTCTTTTTTCAGTCTTTTCTCTTTGCTGTTAGGTCATGAGCGGCCGGTCTCCTCCTAAACATGATTCTTTAACATGCTCCTCAGTTCACTCCTCCTTCTCCTCCTAAACATGATTCTTTAACATGCTCCTCAGTTCACTCTTCCTTCTCCTCCTAAACATGATTCTTTAACATGCTCCTCTTTTCACTCCTCCTTCACTGGCGTCTGCTCAGCATACATGTTGCTGTTTTTCTCATCAAGGCGAGAACACCCATGTTACAAGTGTCAATGCCCTCCCAAACGTGTATGCATTCCTACACACACACACACACACACACACACACACACGCATGAGCGCTCACCACACTCTCAAAAGCAGCTTCAGTACCACACACACACACACACACACACGCACACACACATCTGCACAAGGCAGCTCACACACTACTTCATGTGTCTTACTGCCACCCACATCATACCAGCCTTAATTTCTACAACCTACACCCCTCCACACACCCTCTCTCTCTCTCTCCTTCTTTCTCTCTCAGTTTCTCTCACTCACTCAGACACATGCACACACACACACACACACACACACACACACACACACACAAAACACCTTTTTTGTAATCTTTGCCACATCCTACCTCCCCCCACACACAGAGACATGCAGACGCACACATGCAGTCTCCTCTCTTGGTCAGTCCTCATCTGGTTTCCTCAGTGGTCTGATGGACAGCTTTGGCCCAAGGGCCTTCACTCCATCTGTGTCCTCCATTCCATGCTCTTTGTGTGTGTGTGTATGTGTGTGTTTGTGTGTGTGTGTATGTGTGTGTTTGTGTGTGTGCGCGTGTGTGCATGCGTGTGTGTGTGTGTGTGTATGTGTGCGCGCACGCGTGTGCATGTGTGTGCGTGTGTGTACATTCAGGTGTAAACCCTGGCATTTTATGATGATTAGTTTGACAGGTGTAGCACCGAAGGAAAAGACAAGCAGGTCATTAAAAGGCCACTGTTTCACTCTCCCTGTCTCACACCAGCCATAGAGAATGTCCTTCACCCCTCTTCTTCCAGATCAGGGAAGTCCAAGGAGATTGTTTTCCAAGAGATTCCTCTGAACAGCCAGACTCCGGTCCAGCCCCCTACCCCAGCTCCTTCCCTGGGTTACATGAGTGCATCATTTTACAAATCGTTTCCTGAAAATGTGTTAGTTAGTGTGTGTATGAAGATAACACTTGGTTTTGCATTGGTGAGGTATGGATGATACTGCTGATATTTCAATGTTATTGTTACCAACATTCTACAGTAGCCCAGGATGGGAAGTTTGCTTCGGTGAAACCCGTTCATCATTAGTAAGCCACACCGATTACAAAATGTAATTAGTCATATTTGCTTGCATCTATTTTTTAACAACATTCATTTAGCCGTGTTAGTGTAGTAGCGTTGCATATGACAGACTCGATGTTAGCGCCATCCTTGAGAAATCTATCCACATCTTACAATTATCGTACATTTAAACAAACAGATTTATCCTTTTCTGCTGTCGCCATCCTTACTCTTGTTTACCAGGGGCTCTAACTGGAAACTGAGTGTACGCGGGATCTAGCATCACCTGATTAACAACTACTCAATATCAACATAGAAACTCGAGAATTGATATACCTTCTCAAATGCTCAAATACTCTATGCAACCCCATACCCCACACAGCTGGGCTCCAGCCTGGGTCAGTGCCCCCCCCCCCCATCGTGCCATTCGGCCCCATCTACGATGAGGGATGTAAATCTTATCCGCCACGTCTCTGGAGCATGACATCACACTCGGTGTGACCGCATGCAGACGTGGAGATGGGGGTCATCCAAAGGGGTGACGGAGTAGACGGCAGAACAAAGGGTGACGCCAGACAGCGGAGAGAGAGAGAGCGAAACATTAGCTTTTGACGCGAGGGACTGAGCTATGCGTTTCTGCGAGGTTCCTGGCGCTTTCACGGGCTACTATTGGAGTGGCTCTCTTTTCTCTGGCCGTGCATTGGATGCGTGATCTGGATGCGTTTTACGAGGGGAACATTCCAAGCGCCTTTGGTGTCTAGCTCTCTTTCACCCTCTCTCTCACACACACTCACACACAGTCACCCGAACAAACACACACACTCTGTCCAGATGGTGCATGCTCTCTTTCCCTCCTCATATGTTGAACAGGAGTTAAAGTGAGGGCCATTTGGAACAAACACACGCTCTTACATTGACATACATCCGCACACACATAGACACATGTACATAGACATGCACACACATCACAACTGCAAACTGTCTCATCCCCTTGGGTTTTTAAACAGTTTCCTCTCATGCTGTGCATCCTTCCACTCTCAGCAAATGCAAGCATACACACTCATCCACACACACACACACACACACACACACACACACACACACACACACACACACACACACATTTACTTCAACAGCCACCCTCATCCACATCTGTCAAACCACATTCATCAGTGTTTGTTTTTGCAATGCCTCCGAGCTTTTTTTTCATTTGTTGCTTTGTAAAATAAAAAAAAGTGTGTAATTACTTGTGTGTGTGTGTGTGTGTGTGTGTGTGTGTGTGTGTGTGTGTGTGTGTGTGTGTGCGTGTGTGTGTGTCTGTATGTGTGTGTGTGTGTGTGTGTGTGTCTGTCTGTCTGTCTGTGTGTGTGCGTGTCTGTGTGTGTCTGTGCGTGTCTGTGTGTGTGTGTGTGTGTGTGTGCTTGCGTGCGTGATGGTGGATGTCTTGAGAGAGAGAAAGGAAGAGACATGAATACACATGCTAAAACACTGTATCAGCACAGATGTGTTTTGATGCTATCTTGCAAGTAGAGGATCCACCCCGGTGTGAAATCACGTAATGCCTGACCCACAGGGTATCTTCACATCGAATGAATTGCATAACAGGACAGTGGTTCAAAGAAAAAAACATCTTCAGTGCTTGCTGAATGAATGAACCCTTTTGAGTGTTCAGTCTTTTGTGAGGCAGTATGCAGATAGCTGTTGTATAGGACCCAGAGTGGGTAGCCTAAATAGTCTCTGAAAGCAAAATGTTAATATTATTTACAAAATATTTGTTTTGTTATATTGGTATTTTGCACGTTGGTTGGTGCGTTCGGTCAATCAGCTTTCCCTTACACTGACAATTGAAGGAAAACTTACGTTAATGAAAAGTCTTGCCGTTCTGTTGTTAAACAGTCTTACATAAGGGCAGAAGATAACAGAACCACCCATGATCAGCTGCTGTAACATTTGAAGAGCTGGCCGAACACAGAGCCCATACCCCATTCTACAGTGCTGACTATAATCAAGATGAATGAATGCCAGGCCCATGACATACATGCCTTTTACCAGAAGCACTTGGATGCGAGATATACCTAGACTACCCGGAGCCAAGTGCCCTTGTAAAATTTCTAATTCGCTACATTCAAAAGTGCAGGTAAACCAAAGAAATGTCAGGGGTTCCTCTCCTCCCTTCCTTTTTTTCTCCGACCTTTCTTTATATTCTCTCTCTCTCTCTCACTCACTCTCTCTCTCTCTCTCTCTCTCTCTCTCTCTCTCTCTCTCGCTCTCTCTGATAAATATCCAACTGTGTTCTGACGAGGGCAAGTGTTGACTGGTTCGCTGCCAGACTTCCTATAGCCCACTGCAGCAAAGACAGAAGGGAGAGAAAAAATCCTGATGGGGCGGGTTGGGGTTGGAGTTGGGGTGTGGGTGGAGGTCGAGTCAAAAGAGAGCTTTCTCTTCTCACATGTCAACGGGCCGCTGGGTAGTTTCCCCCCGTGTTTGCTGAAACCTCTGCCAGGTATTGAGGGCTGTCCACTTTGCCCCCGGTGTGCGCGCGGGGTGAGGAGGTCTTGAATGGCGGCGCATGCCTGAGCACGGGGAGGCTGCGAGCGCGGTGGTCTCGGGTTTCTGCCGCCCAGGGTCACACCGTCGTGCTCAAATATTATTCTTCGCGCCAAGGGGAAATGAAAAAATGTTTGAAGGGATTAAGTGGACTCTCGTACTGTATGTGAGTGTGTGTGTGTGTGTGTGTGTGTGTGTGTGTGTGTGTGTGTGTGTGTGTGTGTGTGTGTGTGTGTATGCGGTGACAGTTACTGGTACTGGTTTCTTTCACTATGTGTGTGTGTGTGTGTGTGTGTGTGTGTGTGTGTGTGTGTGTGTGTGTATGCGGTGACAGTTACTGGTACTGGTTTCTTTCACTATGTGTGTGTGTGTATGTGTGTGTGTGTGTGTGTGTGTGTGGGGGGGGGGGTTATACTGTAAGGGTGGTTCCTGGAAGAGGCTAGTGACAGGAAGAGCTGAAGCAATGGAGTGACGTGACATGCACACGCGCAGGCCTCTGCTAATTAGACCTAAAAGCATAAACCTGTTTAATTTGTGAAAATATAGTGTATTGTGGTTATTAATTGCGTTGTGTTTGCACCCCCTTGCCCCCTGTCAGAAGCTATCAGGTTAGCCGTTCTTAATAACCCATGTCAAATTGAAGGCCACCCTATTAAGAGGAGTAGTCGTCAGCTACAAACTTTATTGGTCATGGGTCAAGTATCTAAGGTCAGAGCAGGGTTGGTTTTTGTAGGGTCTCGGCCTGTTCTAGTTCAGTAATGTTTTCAAATGATCCATGTCAAGTGCACATCACCCTCCTTGACTGACTTTCAATAACCGCAGAATACTGATGGTGATGTGAAGAGGAACTTGGAATGGAAGTTCCTTCTTGATTATATCATTTGAATGGCTTTATTTTGGTTTGCTGTCCTGTGACCTGTGTGACCTGTAAGAATATCTCTACACACCTTTATGGGTGTGATGAATTGCTGTGTTGATTTGATATTTGACAGCCTTATGAAGGTGATCGATTCATGATGGTGCATGAGGACTCCTGCTGGTAGTTTTAAATAGCAGGCAAAACTCAAATGCATTTAATTTGAGAATAAACACAGGAATCTAACACCAAATAGTAACACTAATTAATCATGCCTTTCAGGCTTTACATTAGTGCCTGGTTTTTCCACAGAAACAGTATTTCACCCAATTAGTTTCTCTGTCAGAAAACCCCTCATCAAGAAATCTGCAGCTTACTCCGCTAGTATTAAAAAGTCACTGACCAATAAAGTCCTGGTGACTCATTGAATTGCATTTATTCTGCACAAATATTTATGCAAAACCTTTCATTTGATGTGCAGACAACTTGAGAACCACAGACCGCACTGTTCTGTGGTTGTTCCGCCCATGTGCACTTAAACACTGTGGTCACTGGTGCTTGCCTGCACTCTGTAATGGTAAACCCTCTGACTGAAAACACTGTCCGTGCCACATGGAGGCATGACACTAGGCCATTGAAATGTTAAGGACCCATAATGGTGTATCCCCTAGAAGCACACGGTATGAGAAGTTCCTCTGGATTACATGTTGTGATCTTTAGTCTGATCGTGGCAGGAGGAGGGAAAGAGAAATGCCCTGCAGTCTATTTATACCTGTCTCTCTTTCTCTTCTCTCTTTCTCTTCTCTCTGCCCCTCCTTTCCTCCCTGTCAGAGATCCTCCCAGGACCCATTAACTCATTCCTCTTGTGCTTTGCTGCTCTTCCTCCTTGCTCCAGATAGGAAATGTTTTAAAATGGTCACCCCCGTCCTCCTTTAAAAGAAAGGGGACCGGATCTGTTAAGTACTGCCAAGCCACGAGCCAGTGCAATGAACAGGCCAGATAATTACTCCAGTGGAACTAGGGGGGCACCTGAACACAAGCACAAGGCAAGTAGTTTCACATCTGTGGAAGAGCTCCAGATACATGTTCTCTAGTTTTTGGAACCGTGAACAAGCCAATGTTCTCAATAACACAGATAAGAAAAAATTATACTTCATCTCATCCATAGTACATACAGCACACTGTCAGGCCTTGGCTATTTCAATGCATCATTTGCATGTTTTGCTATTGCTAAATGCATTGGGTAATTCACAACACAACTTGTGTTGACTTTAAAAACCCTGTGCCACTTTTTTTAAGCAAAGACAGGCCTGCTAAATCACTTCTCGCTCTTATTACATAATACAGCACATATCACATGCTATGCAACCCAAGCCAGCGCTGTCATCAGAGATAAGGTGTAGGCACCGTGCCTAAAATATAAGCCAATCACACTGTGTGTATGGGATCTGTCATCGGACTCAAACCTCTACTGTATGGCCTGAGCCAGGCCTCAGTGTGCTGACAGCATCCATCACAGGTGATATTTGAGATCCATATAGCCTCAGTGACACTAATGCACACAGGCCGCCTAGGCTGCGCCGCTGAGCCAGTGCTTTTCATTTTCCCAACGCCTATCGTCTCTGGAATCTCCCCAAACTTTAACTGGAAGATTGAGAACTTCCAGGCTGTGTAGTTGTAGATGCTTAAGAGGATAGCCTCAGTGGATGGCCCGCACCTCGTGTCCAGTCAGTCGAGTGGGGGGGCAAGTGGAAGTCTTTAATCATACCCCCGCGTCCCTGGGAAGGGCCCACGTAATTGTGACGGAGTAATTGCAGTATCCGCAGGCACATCCAGACTCACCCACCCACCCAATCCCCATTACGGTAACGCGATCCCCAGAGCTGGTCGGCTGGACAGCCTGCTCCATTTCCCTGTGATTAGGGCACGTCTGGAGGGGATCTAGAGGAGTGGTGGGGGGGTGGGGCGGGTAGGGGAGGGGAGGAGGATGGGGGCGTTTAGGCAGCACAGCAAGCTAATGTCCTAATAGCTGCATAGCCTTATCCCATGGAAATCAGCCATCTAGTCAGGGGACTGGGAGAGGATGTTGCACCAGCGGCGGTGCGGAGATCCAGCTCTGAGAATGTAGGGGGTTTCCGACAGTTGTGTGTTCCAGATGGGACTGGTACTGGCCGCCGAGCAGAGGTGATAGAGGACCCCTTATGTGCCGCGTTACCAGAGACAAGGATTACACACAGGGTGAGGTCCTCACTGGAGCAGGATGGATTTTCCAAATGGGAGCTTTAAAATAACCACCTGCCAAGTGGAGCCCATGAATCCTCCTCGACATGACAGAGCGCAGCTACAGCACAAGTCATGGGAGACATAGATGAGTGACTTTTACCACCACAGCAATACACTGGTACAGCCCTCTGTTTTGGGCCATTGTATTCATTTTTCATCTGGGCGATTACATTGCCAGAGGCATAGCTGAGTGTGTCCCGGTTTGATTTAAACCAGTGCTGTGTGTTTAATAGTCTATTAGCTGTGCTATTCCCACCAGAGCTAATTTCTGCCTCCCCGGTTCCTGCTTTGAGAGGCTCTGTCAGGTATACGTGAATACATGTCAGCTCTTAGCTGTAAGTGGAGCCCTGGGAAGCTCAGCAGGCCCCCTCTGATGCCTATCGAATGGAAAGTGGAGAAAGTCAACCACCCATCATCCACCCCTAAGAACTAATATGACATACTTATGGCGAGGAGGGGAATAATCAGGTTTCTGCAGGTATTCATACATTTCGATTGAGCAGTTAATGCAAAAGAACATGTGCATGGTTCTAAGAACTCACACAGCTATGAGCAGACATCAGCAATACCTTGAGGGAAGAAGAGCGAGCACTGATGTGCATTTTCTTCCCAAGCCTAAAACACAAGAGGCAAAAAGATAAGAAACTTATTTTCTTTCTTTCAACAATAACGTTGTTGATCCCCATCATGCATCAGTATGACAGGGTTTTCCAGTAATCTAGCATCTCAGCTGGGCACGGGGTTTACAAGGTCGGGCTCGTCCAGCAGCCCGAGCAGCCTGCCTCCATTAGACGCGTCTGGCACAAGGAGATGAATGGCGTGCACGGAACAGTTAAGGTCTGCACCTCCTGGAGTAGTGGCAGCCTTTCAGCACCACTGGCAGACTGCCCTTCATCCTCCGTCCACCGAGAGGGCAAGGGCACACATGCCAACAGGAGGTTATCAGCTGTAGGGATATTAAAGGTTTTTCATTACTTGTCTTCTTGTTCAGCCCCCTCAGAGGCAAGATCCAGACCTTACTTCTATAATAGTTTCTATGTCAATGACAAGAGATTGGTCAGACAAGTGCCCCTCTCAATGAAATCTTCGTAATGGAATCATTGTGATGGGACAAGAGCAGAAACCTTTCAGACTTCTTTTTTTACATTGTTATTCAGATCTGAACACTTAATTTGTGTCTAATTGGAGATGGATCACCATTTACGTGTTGTGAGTTGTGTGGTCTCGTAGGAAAATGTAGCCCCCTTCTTTTGGACAGTTCATTCAAATACAATTTCGTTTTTTTAGTTTTGCCTATTTTCAACGGATAGCCTACAGCCGTAACATCTCAGGACTTGAGCCCGCTCTCAGTCTGTAATACAGTCCTGTGCCGGGCCCAAGAGTGGGCAAGGCGGGACCGGTGCCAGCGATGCCCTCGCGCCCCTCAGCAGACCACCCAACTGTTGCAGCTCCGCTCTCGGCTGGGTTTCTCAGCCGGTCTGGACCTGAGCCAGCTTGCAGTCTGACCGCAGTGGCTGAGTCTGACGTGAGCGTTGCCTGCCTGCCTGCCTGCCTCCCTGCCCCACTGAGCCTCAGCATCTGACATGGCTGTTACCTCATTAAGAGCCTGAAATCCCTGTTGCACCTGGGCCTGACAGAGCCAGAGCTTTTACTCGGCCTTGCCAAGTCTGCGTTTTTCTGCCGGTGAAATTGAGTTGTGGGGATTTTTTCTTCTTTTGTCCCAGGGGCTAAAGCTATTTTCTCATCTGTTGTGTATCTTCACAATCAGTGTGATTGGTTATATAATATAATACACAGTTAGACAGCACTGCCATTCCAATTATCTGCTATCAAAAAATGCAATATTAGTGCTTCGCATGTTGACCATGACTCGACTGTTGGCAACATGACGGTTTCGCACTTTCAGATTGTGAAGGTAAGGGCTGGTTCTTGTTTAGTTACACCTGGCAATCACTGACCATCAACAATGTGTTTTGAGACATTTTTGGTATGACGCAAAATGTTTACATAAACATTCCCTCTGTATATAATCATTGCTCATTTTCATGAAATGGACCAATGTGATTAGTGGTGGTACTTATACCCCACAGTGCCTCCTGGTTGTGATATTGCAAGAGGAACAATCAAATCTGCGTTTTTTCCGTCAATCTGAACTGTTGCTGAACTTCTCAATACTTGTGTGAGAGACAACAGACCCAGACTTATCTAGGGGTGTAATCCTACCCTCAAGCAGTTTTAAACCATTAGCAGTTCCACATCTTAATTACTTAAAGCACTCTCATTCACACTGGCAATAGTGTGACTGCTGGCTCAGCATATATGGACAGTGGATGTGTGGGGAGATATGTGTGTGTGTGTCAGTCTCATATGGTTCCTCTTTAAAGAGGAAAATAATTCTGGTTTCTGGAGAGAAGCTGGGAAAAATCACATCCCAACATAAATCTGGGAACGCTCCCCTATACCCAGCTGCAATGCATGCTTCTCCCAAGCTACTTTAGGGTTTTGTGAGTTTATTAGTTCAGCGAGATTTGCGAGGCTTGTTAGATTTATGTTGATCCAAATCCTCTTACATTTGTATTTTTCTTCATGAGAGTTTGTACATTCATGCTTGTATATTTGTCTGAAGCTATAGTGTAGAGCCTGGCACAAAATGGCAAAGCCTGAACTGAAGTTAATTGTACTGTTCAGTCTGTGTATAATCCACTCAGTTGTTGCTGCTCTTGGAGTCAACAGTATGTAGTGTTTGTGTAGCTTATACATTCTTGTATTCATAGCGAAACATCATGCCATGCAGAAGTGCTCTATATCCGACATTTAGACATCAAGCCCAGAGAAAATAATTGGAAATGAATGCGTGCGATTCCTTGAGAAAAGAATATTTTTCAAGTTTACCCTAAATCACTTCAGGTAGGGTGGAGAACAGTTGTAGTCTTAAAGAGGGTAGTGTATCCCAGCTGAATTGCTTCTGCCAATCTATGTGCAGCCCCAACATTCCTCAGCTTTTTGCTCTGTTTCTACCGCTGCCTCACTTTGAGTGAACTGCTTCAGAGATCGATGGGCACTATTTTCACAGCCCATCAATCCAAGAGAGAGGGTGATTGAAAAGTTGCATGTACTGCATGCTTGCGTGCTTGAACAAGATGGAGGAGGACAGGGGTTCAAAACCTTTAAAGCATCAAAGGACAAGAACAGGTCACAAGTTTGTGTGTCTATCCGTGTGTGTGTGTGCGTGTGTGTGCGTGCACACGCTCTCGCATGTATCTGTGTGCATGTGTGTGCGTATGTACACGCATGTTTCTGTATGCATGTGTGTGTGTGTGTATGTCAGTGCATGCTGGTATGCTGGTGTGCATATGTGCAAAGCCTTGACAGATTCTTATTCATCCACGGCTGGTTCCTGCATGAAAATCTGTTGATGCTAACCTTCAAACCTGTCTGAATACTGTATGCCTTTAGACTGATTTGACTGAGCAGAGTTACTTATCAAGCCCTCACAGAAATAAAACAGCACAACAGTCAACACCTGTCACCACTCCAGTTCCTCATCCCAGCACTAGCTTTTTTTTTACCAGCCCACTGGCAGGACGTAGCACCAAACGTGATGGTAAAAACTGGTGTTCTCTCACAGTAGGGCAGCCCTGGATCCCTGGCGCATCTGTGATCTATAAACATGATGCCTTAGTGCCCCTGTCATGCATCTGCATCTCCTCTGAAGGGGGTGAGCAAGCCGAGCCGACATCTGGCCCGCTTCTCATCTCAGATAGACGGGAGGAAAAGTCCTGCCCGCCCGCCCGCCCGCCCGCCTGCCTGCCTTTATGCCTGATGGGCCGCTGCAGAGAGGCCTCCACATAGACCCTCTGTTGTTTGCTGTGTTTGGGAGACCTGTTTTGTCTGACGAGAATGCTAAGTAGTTGTGCTAGAATGAGACACACACACACACACACACACACATGTGTGTTGGTCTAACCTTCAGGAACCTAAGTGCTGCTGGAAGGATGTGGCCCCTCCCCCCCTCCTTTTTTGAGGTTTTAATGGGATTTTGTTGGTTTCCTTTCCGAGGGCTTTTGTAAATAGTGTTTTGGTTGATCTGGGGTGTTTTAATGGGAATTCTCATTTCCATGCCTGCTGTGGTCCACTGTGGTACTGTGTGTTTGTGTTTCCGTCCTTCCCCCTCTCGTGGTTCCAGGAAGCTTGCTGGGCTAAGAGTTCAGATATTTACAGCTGTCTGTTCAGGTTGCTCAGCAAGGCTGAAGTAACCTTGCCTGTGCTTTGGTTGCTTCTCTTGGGTTTCTTACCCTCAACACAATTGCATGCTGGGTAACTAATTAAAACAAAAATATCGGAAATTGGTCAGTATATTATTGGTTGAAATCCAGAATCATTGTTAGATATTAAAGCAGAACTTGGCAGCGCTCTAACATGCTGTGTTTTGTTGCAGTATTGATGAATATAAACATCCAGCAGCACTCCAGAAGGTGGGGCTTCAAGTATGCAAGTCCATGGCTGCATATCTCAGACAGCGTTGATTTAATACAGTCTTATTGAAAACATGTATCTTACTGTATGTGTCATATATATGTATGTGTAAAGTATGTGCTCCTTGTTTATGTTTTATCAGCAGAGTTGTTTTGTCTATCCCTCTGTTTGTTTTGGTTTGTTTTGGTTTCTGCCTGCCTTCCTTTCGAATTAGCATTTGTCATGCCTCTTTGTCTCTGTCTATCTCCCTATTTCACTCCTTGTCTTCATATTCCTTGTCCTGGACCTGAGATCACTGTAGAGAGACAGTCCCCTGGACCTGAGCTCACTGTAGAGAGACAGTCCCCTGGACTTAAGCTCACTGTAGAGAGACAGTCCCCTGCACCTGAGCTCACTGTAGAGAGACAGTCCCCTGGACTTAAGCTCACTGTAGAGAGACAGTCCCCTGCACCTGAGCGCACTGTAGAGAGACAGTCCCCTGCACCTGAGCGCACTGTAGAGAGACAGTCCCCTGGACCTGTATCTGCCAGAGAAGCTACAGGCTCTGTCTTGGTTTGTCAGGCCCCCATGCTGTGTCTCAAGTGTACTGTGTGAAGTCCCAGCAGGAAGGAGCGCTCTCTCAGACATGAGCTGTTTGGCAAGAATGTTCAGTTTGGCTACAGCGCTGCTCTCCCAGGCTGCCAGCGTGCCGCCTCCCACCGAGGCTCTTCTGGGAGGCAGAAGATGAGTGGGCACCAAACCACCAGCATCCCCACAGGGCTGAGGCTGAGGCTGAGGCTGAGGCTGAGGCTGAGGCTGTGGTCTCCATCAACACAACTCTCAGCTCCAAAACGCTCTGCAACTTTGAATTGGGAAGTTTGACGCGGGGGTGAATTAACTCCTGCTGTGCAAAGTTTACGGCATATGTATGGTGCTTCTTCTTTAACTGATTAATCATCTATCAAGCTTTTTTAATTTTGGTTACAAAAGGTTTTACTATAAAAAATAAATCATAAGCCCCTTAGCCCCTTAGATAAATTATCTGCTTTTATAAATTCTTCTTCACTAATACATGTCAAATTGTTCTTTTTCATTTCCAAAGAACAGCTGGTTACTATGAGTGTGACTCTTACTATGAGTGTGACACAAAATCTCATCTTTTGGGCAGTAAGGCATTATAGACACATTTGTTCTTCGAACGAGACACTCTGACAAGATCATGTGTTGTGCACTTCGCCTGGATGTGGTTTTCTGTGACGGACCTGGCCAGCTCTTCTGCTTTCCCCCGACTTTTACAATATAGCATATAGCATATAGCATATAGACAAAGTAAATGACACACAGTATTTCAGTGATCCACCGTGTCACAGGGAAAAGCTCTGCAGCATGTCCTGCTGATCATGGGTTGCTCTGAGGTGGCAGGGCCCTTACGGCCAGGGTTGAGTTTCCTGTGGAGGAGAAACCACATGTGCTTGTTTATTTGTGTGGTGAGGACATAATTAACCCTGTACTCCACCACTGCAATCTCAGTGGGGTCAAAGGTGATCTCTGTCTAACTTTTTCCTCACTTTGATTTTCCTTGACTTTCATCTCTTGCCTCTCTTTCTCTCTCTCTCTGTTTTGCACAAACACAAACACCCATGCACACACACACACACACACACACACACACACACACACACACACACACACACACACACACACACACACACACACACACACACACACACACACACACACACACACGCACACACACACTACATCTTTCTATCCCAGTTTCTGACGTGCGTCTTGCGTGATTCTCTTTGGGTTTAGCCCTCTGTTCAGATTGACATGTGATGCGAGTCCCTAAACCCTTGTAAAACATTACAAGCACTCTTTTTTGCGTGCAGCGCTAATTACTGAGCAGACCACAGAGCCAGTGAGAGCCCTGGCAGCTGGCTGATGGCATCATCCTGTGAGCCTGCAGTGAATTTTAACCCGCAGATCTGTGGGAAGGGAGAATCTAAATGTGGGTAATCTCTTCTCAAATGGCTTGCCTTTATTCTGGTGTAATCTCCGATGACAGCATGTAAAAGCATGAGCCACATGTGGGCCTGTTCTTGGACAGAGAGCCTTTGATGTGTGCATAAGTGTGTGCACATGTGTGTGTGTCTGCACATATGAGTGTGTGTGTGTGGTGTGTGTGATCGCACACTGGCGACTGATTTTAAAATGCATAGACTTGCACATGCTAATGCTCACATTTGTGTGGACATGCATTTGCGATGTTTGCTGCCCATACTTTTGGCGAGTGAGTAAAAGTGTTTGAGTATACCTTTCTTATAGTTATTTTGTAAACACTTAAATATGCATGTATGTGTGTGTATATAAGTTTGCTCACACACAGTGCAGTCTTTTTGTGTGTGCTTTGGATGTGTTTAATATTATACACTTTATGAGATTCCTGCTGGTGGCGCACCTCTCTTTACACTCTACTCTTCTTGTGGTGGTATATGCACCGGCAGTGTGGGCTCTGGAATGCTGGAATGTCGGTCAACCACGACACAAGGTCTGTCCAGAGGTCTCCTCCATTCTGGAGCATGTCTGAGTGTGGCTGGAGCGGTCCATGTGCAACCCCTCTGTGTGTGTGTGTGTGTGTGTGTGTGTGTGTGTGTGTGTGTGTGTGTGTTTGATTGCGTTTGTGTGTGTGTGTGTGTGTGTGTGTGTGTGAGTGTGTGTGTATGTGTCTGTGTTTGATTGCGTGTGTATGTGTGTGTGTGCGCGCGCGTGTGTGTGTGTGTGCGCGTGTGTGTGCGCGTATGTGTGTGTGTGTGTGTCCGCATATGCAAATGGCAGAAGAGAATTAGAGAAACATGTTAATTTCAAAGGACTAGAACTGTTGGTGTACAACTGAGTATGCATGAAGCTGTGCATGTGCATAATGTGCAAATCTATCACGTCAGCCATCACTAACACTGACAGCACATGCACAGAACATCACTGTTCCACCATAGGCTGCACATGCCAGCGAGGCATCCCCCAGTACTTTCCCATGTGTGGAAGTAGAAAATGCGGCAAAAAAACATCGTTAATCCTTTTGGACCTATTATAATACATTTGTATGGAAAATGGTTGTCAGCTGGGGTCCGGTTCATTGGAACAGAGACAAGCTGTCTGTATAAATCACTGAGATCCAAGTTCAGCCTCTGACAGGAGAGTCCTTAGTTAACATGGCCACTAGCCCACAGACTGACAGTCTCAAATGAGGGAGCTGCTGATTTAATTGATTTACCTTATGATTGCCCTGACTGGTTACCCTATTATCGCTGGAGAGTTTTTTTTTCACACACATTTGCCTGGAAATGAAATGATACAAGTGGTCGACATACTCCAACTCACTGATGCGTCGTAATTGGCGCTATGAAAATGCCAGACGGAGAACAAGGGCAGACAGTGTGACGTAATGACACATTTATTTTTCATCCATGTTCATGTGAAACTACAGACCTTGGGCCAGCTTGAAGGATACTGTCAAATGCAGCCAGACATCTTTATTAGTCTGTTGTTTGTTGCGATGCATGTTTTATGTGCCAGTTATACTCTTGGACTTGTGCTTATAGTGTAGGCTAAGACAGATCTTTCCTTGAGAGAGGATTGATGTGCATTTGGAGTGCTGTATAGTGCACTGTTGTATAGCAGCTCCTGGACTTGCTTGCGAGGACTTCTGAGGGCTTTCCTTTTTCCACATTATACCCTACGTACACACTTTTCACAATCAGAGTGCACTGTTGCCAGCGTCAGGGCTGTAGGTTCCTTTCCGACGAATCACAAGCACTGATGACGCACGCGCTCACTGTACAGAAAATCACAGAGGATCACCGTCTGCCGAACGCCATAAATGCCATAAATGCCAGTGATGTCTTCAATGACAGCTTTTACCGTCCAGGCTGCACAGTATCAAATGCAACAGCTGGTCCTCATCTCATTCCACTGTCCTGACTAAATGCAGTTCGCTCTATGCGGCTCCCCGGAGATATAAGGCTCCTTGCCGCTAAGGTAGCAGTTAAAGGCCTGCGTGTGTGTGTGTGTGTGTGTGTGTGTGTGTGTTGTGTGTGTGTGTGTGTGTGTGTGTGTGTGTGTGTGTTTGTGTGTGTGTGTGTGTATGCCCCGGTGTGTTTCGTGTTTCCCTGGGTTCTATCTGTCCTCTGGGTTGTTTTGGCTGAGCTGAGTGTAGTAATGTGCTCATATCCTCTGTGTTTATCGACCCCACTGCCATGTGTGGCGGCCTTTACACACCTCAGGGGAAAGATTGGACAGCAGTGTGCATACACACTCATACATCAATACACACTTTGCTGCACACGCACTCACACACACACAGGGTCCTCTATGTATAACCACCCCTTGTGCTCACAAGCATGCTAAAGTATTCCTGTTTAATGAACATTACTGGTACAATGGACAATGACACACACACACACACACACACACACACACACACACACACACACACACACACACACACACACACACACACACACACAGACACACACACACACACACACACACATACAGAGTGATCTTTGTGTAAAGCAGGCCTGTTGTACCATCAGGAAATGATCAGACTGCGAGTCTGCAGACCAGTGTGGTACATGCCCACGGTGCATGTTTGATTGGCCATTAAAATTTCACCAAATGATTTGAACAGTCTCTGTTTCTCCTTTCATGCCGTTCTGCTGCTCACCAAAACACACAGTCCCACCGCCTGTTTGTGCCTCACGGAAATTAAAACATCATGACACTCACTTGCTAAAGAAGTGCTCTTTGATTAAGAGCCCGTGGTTCTCCTCTGCGTGGCTGCTGCCTTGTACTGGAGACTCCCATAGGAAACGCTGGTTTAGACGGACAGCTCACATGAAGGATGCTTGAAAATCCATGTGATGAAATGTTACATCAGTGGCACACACATAGGGGCACATAACTCACAAATGACAGCTAGCTATTCATTTTGGAGAATCCTGACATTCCTTCACCTGTGGTCAGCCCACACTTATAATGTGACAACCAGGTGGAGTGGAGCCGTAACGTGTACATTTCTCAGAGGAGAGATGTGGGAAGCCATTTTTTGCAAAGCTATTCTGTGGGCCTCTGAGCTCTGCAGTTCTTCTGATCATATTATCGAACTATTTCAAATGCGTTACAGTATGTTCCCTTTTTAATGCAATGCTGCAGTGAAGATGGAATTGCACTGACTATACATGTGTTTGTGTGTGTGTGTGTGTGTGTGTGTGTGTTTGTCTCTGTGTGTGTGTGTGTGTGTGTGTTTGTCTGTGTGTGTGTGTGTGTGTGTCACTGTCATGTGTGTGTGTGTGTGTGTGTGTGCACATATACAAATACAGAGGAGGTGGACCTTCTAGAGGAGCTGTGGCCAGTGGCTAAGAGCTGCAATGCCTCCGTGTCTGTGGAGGGCCCACGCTGCCCAGTGCTACATGTTGGCCAGTACTCAACACTCACACTGCCCATGCACCAGGTGTTTGGGAACAGGTAAGAGACACACACACACACACACACACACACACACACCATATGCATATACATACAATGCAGGCATATTGTAAACTTCTTGTTTGAAGATGGCCTCAAATGAGTGAAGCATGTTAGGGTCAATGGAAACCCCTATAGATGACCTGTTCATGACCTATAGATGACCTGTTCATGAGTGTCTAATTAATGCCACAAACATCCATGAAAGTCCAAGTACCCCCTCACATAGGGCTGAACGATTTGGGAAAATAATCTAATTGCGATTTTTTTCCCCAAAATATTGCGATTGCGATTTAATATGCGATTTTTTTCCATTTTATCCCAATTTTTTTCCCAACAAATCGTTATGAATTATTTATATTATGACCAACACAATATTAGACACATTTAGTGTAAAATATTATTTCCCACATTTAAAATATTTATTTAACGGCTCATTACAGAATCAAGAACAACAAATCGGTGGCTTTGCCACTGTGCATTTAAGTAATTTAAACAAAGTCATTGTAAGAATAAACACAAGGCATGCACTTTTTAAACACTGTGTGCAAAATGTACCATTTTAAGATTTTTTTTAATTTTTGTAATTTTTTATTTTTTTTAGACCCCGTTTTTAATCGCGAACGTTGCGGTTAGAAAATCGCGTTCTATCATATCGCGATTAAATCGCAAATGCAATTAATCGTTCAGCCCTACCCTCACATCTGTCTAGCAGTGTAATGTAAGAAAACAGAAATGTGAGTGTGAGTGGTGTGTGTGTGTGTTTGTTTGTGTGTGCTGCAGGTTCCTGGATGAGTTCAGCTTGCTGCTGCAGCTGCGCAGTTCCCAGCGTGGTGACCGCAGCCTGCTGTCCTTCCTCAATCCAGACAACCACATCCTGCTGCAGATTCGCATTAGCCAGCATGCCTTCACCTTCATCGGCACCCAGCAAAGACACTATGAGTGAGTAGGACTGCGCGTGTGTGTCTGGATGTGCACACGTGGGTAATCACTAAAGGCATCATGGTGTTTATGGTGTTCGTGTATCATGATGTTTGTGTTCTGTGATCATTTGCGTTAATTGTGTTGAAAAAGACCTTTCAGTATCACATAGCTGACTTTAAGAGCAAATTATTATACTCCAATGATTGTGGGTGCGTGTGTGTGTGTGTGTGTATGTATGTGTGTGTCTTTCCACAGTGGCCATAGAGCATTAGATGTTTGTTGGCCACTTTCTTATACAAATCTAATTTAATAGATGCATTTTGCAGCGCATGCAACGCCTTGGTAACCCAAAGGTTACCTCACGCTTATAAACACTTTCAGAAATAACAATGGAAACACACCAGCATCTCCCCTTAACCCTGACCTTTTCCAACAGAGCTAGCCCATTTGAAACAATATACTGTACTTCTGCGAGCACGCCCAAAAACATTTGGTTTGCAACAACCTGAGTAATGATAAAACCAGATTCATCCCTTTCTCCTCTCATATAAAAAAAGGCTATTAAACGCATGAACCGAGGAGGAGGAGGGTTCCACCATAAACCGGTGCAGGTTTTCACCGCTGTACGCCTGGCCTGGCCTGGCTTGAGCTTCAGGAGGCTTTCCCCAGGAGCCTAGGAAGCTTTCCAGGATTAGCATTACTGCCAGGAGGGGGCTTATAAAAGCCGCCTTGATTGGCGTTTCGTCTGGGGCTGACTGTTGGGACTGATTGGAAATTGTTGCTTATTACCTGATTATCCACTCAAGGCTGGGAGTTGCTGTGCAGTGCTGCACCACCTGCCTTGTGGTCCCTGTGTTTATTTTATGGATTCGTCAGTGGGAACTTGCGAAGGATACGGGCCAGGATAAGTCCTGCGATTCCAGTTGGTGTCCAACCATTACACTTATTATATTTAAATGAAAACATATATACTGTGGTTGCCAAAGGTGACGCTTGTTTGTGTGCAATTATCTCTACACGCATTTGAAAATGAGCATGTCCAGAATACTCAGTTAACTGCTGATATCTATGGAGGAGAACATTTTAATAGAATAATACTTGTAATGGAATCTCTGAAGGCCTTAGCTCAAGGGCATCTTAGCTCAGCGAACCAGCAGTCCCACGGTGCAGTAAGCGCTGCAACAGTAACCCCTGTTACTTCTGTCTCTCTCTCACACAGGTTCCCAGTGTCTTTTCTGTCTGATGGCCAGTGGCACCGCGTTGCCATGAGTGTGTCGAAGGGTCGGCTGACGCTGTACGTGGACTGTATGAAGGTGGAGAGCGTGGACTGGACCTACCGCGGGCTGGGCATCAGCACCGACGGCCTGCTGATAATGGGAGGCATCATCGAGGGCTTCGAGACGCCTTTTGAGGTAGGAGTCAGTCTCCTAACCCTTGATTGTAGCTCGGAAAGGCAACCTCTATTGGCATGAATCACCTGTGGCTGACCTGACAGAACTGATTACTTTTTAGAAAAGTTACCTCTGCAATCCCAGTGGAATAACAGCTAAAATTGACAAATATGTCCTGATAAACCCGTTTAACATTTAGTCCACTTGCGTCCAAATGTTCTCCACAGATGTCCACATTTCCTTTGCCAGCTTCTTTGCCCCTTAGGAACTGGTGATTCATCTCCTGAAGCTGCATATGCAGATTAAACAAAATGATATGCTGTCTCAGTACCTTTCAATAAGTTAAAAGAAAATTACATTCTTCAAGTTGACAGTTTACATTTGACTTGATCACTGTCTGTTCTGTAGAACTCTCCCTACTTCTGTCTGTCAGTTGGAAAACAGAGGGACAGCAGAGGCCTTTAGAATGGTTTGCTTCACAACTTGAACAACTAAACTGAATATACACAGACCCCAAACAACCCCCCTGCCCCAGCCCCTACTGCTGTTTGGGGACACTGAGCAGAGCCCCAGCATTTATCATCTCAACACCTGACACATGAAGACATCGGCAGGTCCGTCCCTGCTGACTTGCCTGCCTCTGGTGTCAGGCTCATGTTTGAGCTGGATGAGCCTTTAACCCGTCTGTGACCGGAGCACCACCACAGCTGAGGAGAGGTGGCTGAGGGAGCGAGAGTTGGGAAGAGAAAGGGTTACAGGGTCAACATCTGCCTTTGCATTCATCCCCAGCCAAAGATGGATTCTCCATCGGGGCGACTGAGTGTCCCAGCGCAACAGGCCACTAGCAACCGACCTAATAACGGGCAAAGAGCACCGAAGACGGTTTCATATGTTGAAGCACTTTCTGGCAAGGTCAAGGCTTGAGTTTTTGACATTTAACGGGAGTTATGTAACAGAGAGGAACTTCTGAGAGGAACAAGCACCTATTCAGTCACTATTTAGGGGATTCATGAGTCTTGTTTATGCTTCCAAAAAAATCTATAAAGCAACAACCCAGACAGTTCCAAATCATACCTTCCTCCTGAATAGTATATCTACTACGAAATGCAGTTTGAATTGACTTATTTACCTATCTATCTAACTATCTATCTGTCTACCTTTTTATTTCATTATTTATAATTTGTTCTGTGCTGAACCTGCTGACAAGCCTCTGCCAGTGGAGCACATTTTTCACCACCTCTAAATCACTTCTGAAAGGTTGAGCGCACCTCAGACACTGCAGTTTCTCAGGGGCACGGCTGACACGCCGCTGAGGATGGCTAATTGAATCCAGAGCTTTCCCAGGAGGTGGGGGTGATGGAGAGCACATGATCCCTGCCCCGGGGGGGGGGACCAGTGGGTCGGCCTGCTTGCCATCACCCCTCACTCTCCCTAGCATAAAAGCACCAAGGTAGCACGAACTATATGATATATAGAAGGATGATGGGGGGATTAAAAGGGGAAGAGGAAGGAAGTGATGATGAGGTTAATTACGATCCCGTTGAACATCTAGGATAGCCAAAATGATTACATCATCAAAGTCACAGGTTTGATTCCAGGTATTGCACATTAGGTCAGGTATAGCTATCATGCACCCAACTTATACATTTGATGTCTTAAGATCTGACTTGGTGAGTTGGATACATGTGTATCTGTGTAAGTGTGATAAGCCATTCTTTTGTTGTTTCTCACTTTTACTTTTAGAGTTTTAGAGTCATCCCTTAAGTCGGATCTGGGCTTGCCCGTCAGCGCTCCGGCCAATCACAATGTCTCTCTCGATGTCATTCATTGTCATTCTGGGCCCCGCATCTCCAAATTTGCCAGATGTATATCAGTAGATGAAAAGCCTCTGTTGAAAGCAGCTGATGCGCCATACTATTTCAGGGCTCATAGGGAGGTATGTAGTCCTTCGTGAGGGCATGTAACTGTAAGTGGGCACTGACAGCTCCTATAACTCAACTGGTAAAGCATGGCAGTCAAGAAATGCTTGGGTCATGGGCTCAGCTCCCATGAAGCTCTAGTAATCGTAAAAGGCATGCCAGCACAATACTGTAAGTAAACTTGGCTTAAAGTGTCTGATAAATGACTCAGTTGTGATAAAAGGGATAAATCAGAGGCAAGCTGATAGCCAGACACAGTTTACTGTGTGTTGGAAGAGCAGCCGCCACCCTCCCAGATGTCCGTGGTGAGAATGAGAATCAGACGCAGCGTTCTCGGGGAGAGCCCGGGCATCCAGGCGTCACGCAAGAGCAGCGCTTAATAAGGTCACGCGACGGGAGAGCCAATACAGCGTGAAGTCTAGGCAGCCGCTCACAGGGTGACCTCAGAGCTCCACCGAAACACACACACACACACACACACACACACACACACACACACATACACTCTTCGATAACACACTCCTGCCCTCATTAGCTATGGCAGTTAGCGCATGTGCGTATGGTGGATCAGTAGAAAGAAGAAATTACGACTCCCCGTGGATTTGCTCATTTGAATCCATGGTTAGCTCATGTCATAGGTCTGCATTGGGTCTGCAATTGCATCTATGCTTAGAGTCCCCTTGATATTGGTATATCCATATTAACACATATATTTGACTTTTTATATGCAAACACACATAATCTGTTAATAATTTTTTTCTCAATGACTCTGGCAATAAAGTGAGGCTCTGAAAACTGTAACTACATGCACGCAATATTCAGACCCACTCAGACATCCATACACACACACACACACACACACGCACACAAATAACCACAAATATATATATAATTGCATATTATAGTACAGAATTCGCTCACAGGTCTCGTGTTTTATTTGATTTATTTTTCCTTCAGTTTTTCCCATGGCCTGTTTCTGTCATCATGTGTCCTGGCATGACCACACGTGCCCATTCGACTATGTTCTCTACCCGCAGGGCGACATCAAGCAGCTGATGTTCCTGATGGGCGATGCCGACGCGGCGCGGGAGCACTGTGTCCTCTACCCAGCCCGCTGCCACGGAACTGCCCCCAAACCACCCCGCTCACCCAAGACCAAACAACCCCACGAGGTACCCCATGTCGTCCCAGACCCTCACACCCCATACACCTTCTCCCCCTTCCTCTCACGCATGCACAGTGAGTGAGGATCTGTGTTTACTGTCAGCGGCGTCTGCTATCTTTCAGCTGCAAAGGATTTAATGAATGCAGTGTGCGCTTATTGCTTATCTTGGACATGAATGTATTCTGCACAACAACACGCAAGGATTGAATCCTGTACTTGGACCATGCAAAGGGGGTTTTTGCAGTAAAGTCATCGTGACAGAACAAAAAGGGCACGAACAGACTCGTAGTCTCTGTGAGTTAAGACCCTGTCGTCATGCTACTCACTAACGAGTCTGGCAGATGCGGCACTGCTGCACTGAAGCATGTTTGTCAGCACGCTTTGCTGCGATTGATTACAGGTTTTGCTCACTATCTGTTATGGCACGTCCATGCTTCTGGTTTCTGTTCTCATTTCTACACCTCTCTCTTTTCAGGACCTCTTGTTGTCCTCAAATGACCTGGAGGACCTTCTAGAGACTTCCGAGGACTCTTTCAAGAGCCGTGCTCTCATTGTGAGTAGACCGGCGGTAAACACCGTATCCACCTATTGCAGATCCCTGCTTCACATGCTAGATAATCACAAGATATATAAATATGCAAAGATATATCAATATAAAACTGTATTTGATTTGAGTTTTGTTCTTCCTCTGTTCTGCAGAGGCATGTCTGTAGGAAGTTTTATGACAGTAGATGAGTAGAACCTTTCATGAACCTTCCTTGCTTTCACCAAACACAGCAGTAGCTCACCAAGGTCGCTTGATTTAAAAACGCTTGCTACTCAAAGGTAACATATCCCAGGTGTATCAATAGAGAAATGTTGTTTCCAGGAAATATAATTCCCAGGTCAGGAAATCTCAATGTAAGGAAGTTCTCTCACAACAGGTCTCCATAGCGCTGGCGGAACCTCCTTCTCAACACCTCATTCTTCATGGTGTCATGTATTAGAGCCGGGCTGAGTGATACAAAGTGTTTTTGTTGTTTTACACTAAGTTAACACTTTGATGCTAGCAGTGTTAGCTGGATGATTAATCAAGAGTTCGCTCGAAGGAGCAGGAATCGGGTTGGCCTTTGACGTGGTCCCTCCTAAGGAAACAAGGGTCATGAAGTGTTACTTCCAGAGGGTTGGGGGTGCTCCAGGCTGCCTTTGCGTCAAACGTTTAATTCCCCCAGGGTGGATATGCTCATAAATCTTCATGCTCACCTTTCTCTAAGTTGTCACTTTGGACTAGCAGGTTTTTCTAAATGACTGAATGCAAACATAATATGTGTAAGACTGGACCTACAGTCAGGAACAGGATGAAGCTAAATGTGTTACTCTATATCAGCAAATTATCCTTACTTGTTAGACCGGTTAAACTATGTTTGCCAAAGAATGTGTGCAAGTATTGATGTTGGGTTTCCCAAGTCGGCATATTTATCATGACTTATTTCTGTTGTTTGGGGTTTTTCATTTTGTGTCCAGTAATTTCTTGACCTGAGAGCACATAAGGAGAGCACTCAAGGAAGATGAACCTATTGAAAGAAGTTGGGTTGAGGGTATAAAACAGATGTAGTTTAGCATTTTGACCCGCTATTAATGTGCAATTTATGCAACTCCACCTCTTACTTTGATGTTTTAGCTCTGTTTTACCCAACAGCAGAAAGGGAAAGTAAACCACAGAGGAGAATAAAAGCTTTGCACACACACACACACGCAAACCATAAACACCCAAACAGAGACCATCCCCCCAACATGAGGGTGTTCTTTGTCTCCTTTCCCCTTTTCTCCTTACCCAGCCAAAAGCTGGTAATGTGTATCTATGAGGAGTAGCAGAGCCCATACGTGCCCCAGATGGTGTGTTTGTGTGTGTGTGTGTGGGGGGTGGGGGGGGGGGGGGGGGGGGGGGGGGGGGGTTGGGGTGCTGTTTGGCCCAGGTCTGTTCATATCCCCTGGTTCCCATTCACACTGTCTGTGCTTCTCTTAACTTCCACTGGCCTCAAGCACTTACAGACACACACACACACACACACACACACACACACATACACACACACACACACACATACAGACACACAGACAGTTCAGCTCAGCTAAACTCCTGATGCCAAAGCCCACAGCCAAGGAGTGTGTGTGTTGCCTCTGGACAGGAAATGTTCTACTGTGTTGGTCTATCCCCTATCCCACATAACATTGTGCCTATGTCTACACATTTGTATGACACACAGACACACACACACATACACAAACACACACCTGTTTCTCATTACATGGCATTAGGCCTTTTGGGGCTGACACTGCACATCTAAAAATAACCATTTTTTGATTTTTCTTTTGTTCCGACGTTTCCTTGTCCCTTAAAGTGTAACTTGATCCTCAGAGATGATGATTAGCTTTGATGCTTTGGTAGCTTTGATGGTCCTGATCCATTTTTGGGAACAATTGTCATTACTAGAGTAAAGTGCCTGCAGGCGCAGGAGTTTGGCAGGAGTTAGGGATACTCCAGTCAAACTCAGTCAAGTACCCCCCACGTGAAAAAAAACAGCACCCCACTTTGTGTACTCAACAAATTTGGGAGCAAAGGTCAACTGTAAATGTTCCAGAGTGCAGTCTACTTCAAACTAAAGTTCGAATGGTTTAACTGCGTGGTCATTAAGCCAAGCCAAGCCAAGCAGCTGGCTTGGACATCTGATGCAAGGCCCCTTGAAGTAAGTACAGTTTCCTAATAGATTCCCTTTTAACTTCCATTAAGATATTTGGCTGATCCTGTCAATACCTGAGGTCGAAAATGTCATAAACTTGTCAAACTGCATGTTTGTAATGCTGTTGTGTGCATACAGTAGTGCGTTTAGATTTTTCATACTTACTAATGACTAACATCTGTCCCTTTGTGGACCTTGGAGTCTTGTATGAACATGGTATGAAGGACATAAATCTGCATGTTCTTCCCCCTCCACTCCACAGTGCCATTTATAAACAGCAATTATTACAATGCTTTCTTGTGAAGGATGTCCCCCTTTGGGAAAACATCCATTTGGAGCTGACCAATTGTGGTGATCAGTTGAGTTCAGCAGAACGATAGATCACCAAAAAATATCTGACTCAAACAAATAATCAATCAACTCAAACTCCTAAATCTATTTCCACGTATTGTTGGTAAAGTGTTTGGCTTTGGTATGACTCAACCTGCCTGTGCATAACAAACTAGTCACCGTGGGTTCAAAGCCATCCAGCAGGTCATGTCAAGCACTCTAGGACCTTGAGGCTGTGTGCAAAAGTCAGGGTGAAGGGTGGCCAGAGCACACAGCTGGGCTAGATGCAGATCTCAGACCTGAGCCCTGACACATGCCCATGGAGGGATGTTGTTGCCATAGGCTACATGCCCATGGAGGGATGGTGTTGCCATAGGCTACATGCCCATGGAGGGATGGTGTTGCCATAGGCTACATCCAGAATCTTTTTTCAAGCCATCAAAAGCTAGATGTTAAGGCAGAGGTATTGGGTTGTTTGGTTCCGTGTAATGCAGATGCCAAAACAGCTAGAGCAGCAGCTCAATCCTCGGCTCTCGTCCTGCTTGACTTATCAGCTGCGTTTGATACAGTCAACCACCGCATCCTTCTGTCCATACTGTCAAGTATGGGCATTTCTGGCAATGCGCACTCCTGGTTTGAATCCTACCTCACTGGGCGCTCGTTCAACGTGTCATGGCAAGGTCAGCTGTCTGTACCTCACCGCCTCACCACTGGGGTGCCCCAAGGCTCGGTGATGGGACCACTTCTCTTTGCCATTTACACCACCTCGTTGGGCCCTATCATCCGCTCGCATGGTTTTTCCTACCACTGTTATGCCGATGATACTCAACTGTTTCTGTCTTTCCCTCCTGAGGACACCACGGTCTCGGCGCGGATTTCGGACTGTCTCGCTGATATATCCACATGGATGAAAAATCACCACCTTCAGCTGAACCTGGCCAAAACGGAACTGATGGTCTTCCCAGCCAAACAGGTCATCCACCACAACATCAAGATCAATACTGACTCTTTATCTCTTGCTCCATCCAAAACAGCAAGAAACCTCGGGGTCATTATTGATGACCAACTGACCTTCACGGCCCACATCGCCTCTGTCTCCAGGTCGTGCCGCTTTGCGCTATACAACATCCGCAAAATCAGGCCGTACCTAACCCAGTATGCCACCCAGCTGCTGGTGCAAACCTTGGTGAGCTCCCGCCTTGACTACTGCAACGCCCTCCTAACGGGCCTGCCGGCTTGCGTGGTGAAACCACTACAGATGATCCAGAACGCGGCGGCGCGTCTGGTGTTCAACCAACCGAAAAGGGCACACGTCACCCCGCTACTCATCGAGCTCCACTGGCTGCCAGTAGCTGCTCGCATTAAGTTCAAGTCACTTATGCTTGCCTACAGAGTGCTTAGTGGTTCTGCTCCCACCTACCTAAATGCTCTTGTAAGGGCAAATGTTACACCCAGGACGCTGCGCTCGTCTAGTGAGCGTCGTTTGGCACTGCCGTCCGTGCAAGCACGGCAATCCAGACTATTTTCATTTGTAGTTCCACGTTGGTGGAACGAACTGCCTAGTACTACCAGAGCAGGGGCGTCCCTCTCTACCTTCAAGAAGCTTTTGAAGACCCAACTCTTCAGAGAGCACCTCCCCTCCTAACTGGCACCTGACTAGCGCTTAACTTGCACTTCAGCAGTTACATTCCTGCACTTCTTTTCCTCTTTTCTAGGTTGTTGTTTTTCTAATTCTCATGTAAAGTAGTATTTATTGTTACACCATGCTTTTTTATTGCTCTTAGCTTGACTGTTCTCTCCCTTGTACGTCGCTTTGGACAAAAGCGTCTGCTAAATGACTAAATGTAAATGTAAATGTAAAGATGCTGTCAAATTGAGTTTTCACTAAGTCAGGGTTCTAGCGAGGGGGAACCAGGCCTGTTTGCCTCCTGTGTTTGCTCTGCTACACCTGACTGCACTCATCAGTGCTCCTATTGTACTTCTACCCAGTGGCACCTACTTGGTGCAATCAGGAGGTGAAGGGTGTTCAACAGGGGGTGCATCTCTCTGTTTCCTCTCTCTCTCTCTTTCTCTCTCTCTCTCTCTCTCTTTTTCTCTCTGTCTCTCTCTCTATCTGTCTATCTGTTCTGCGTGTGTGTGTGTGTGTGTGTGTGTGTGTGTGTGTGTTTGTTTGCTTGTTTTTGTCTGTGTGACTGTGACTGACTGTGCATGTGATGAGCCTGGACATTTCCGTACCTTTCTTCAGACCTGAGATCTGGCTCAGGGCACCACAGCTGGACCCTCTCTGTGACCCCTGGGTGCCCTTTTCTTGACCCCTGTAGTGGCCTGTCTTCACCCCAACACCTTAAGCAAGGTCAAAAAGGCTATAGTATAGTTCTCACTCATATTCACTTACTAACCTCTAGGAACACAACAGACCTGCCTATGAATTACAGTATACCACAACTATTGTCCCTTCATTTAAATTGAGTTTAATGGACACACTAATGGAAGTACTGTTCAGTACAAGAAGTACCAGTAATGCACTTTTGGTGGTTGCTATGTAGACCCCATGTTTGCCAAGATGCATTATGTGCAATGTTCCAGCTATGCCTTCAGTAATGATCAGAATCTTTGCCCAAAGTGTTAAAATAGGCAAGGAAATGGAAAATCTGTGTCAGTCTCACTCAGGTCTGTTTTTCCTGTTCTGCTTTTAACCTCTCGGGATGTATTGTCTTTATTGTCTTTATGCTTAGAGGAGAAAACTGTTTGTAAAGTAAAAAGCAAAAAAATATTACTGGCTATTAAAAGCTACCCTGCAGTCTGTGTACAACTTCAGTAAATCTGTTTGGATGAATGCTATGAATGCTTGCACGGACTGATTCACCCCATAGCTAATGTCCTGGGTCTGCATAGAAGACACGTACATTCATAACATGAAACCATTGTCAGGCGTTCATGGTTATATTATGCCTCCCAGATTGAGTTCAGCCAGGCCCTGAACATAAGCAGTGAAGCACTGCCCCCTCCCTCTCGGTTTCTAAGGGGAGTGTTTGAGTGTGTGTCTGAGTGTGTGTGTGTGTGTGTGAGTGTTTGAGTGTGTGTCTGCACCCTGGGTTTGCACTGAAAGGAGCTCCGTAAATCATCTTGGCAAATGTCATCAGCACTCTGATATAAGAGTCCTTTTCCCCCCACCCTCACATGGAGCCCAGCGATGAGAGACTGGCCTGGTGCACACCACACCTATGCTCATGCTGTATATTACACGCATATAACTCACACAGACACACATGACCACGTTCGAACATACACACAACAGGCAGGCAGTCAAAGCATGCACATACATGTTTTGGCAAATAATATGAAGTATCTGAGATGATTGTCTGGAATAAAAACTGAAGAACCTTTTTGTTTTTATGCACACAAAAAAAAACATATTTTTCCAGTTGTAAATCATACCGAACCTGTCAAGAGTTAACTGCGTTTAGTTTGAAGAAGGGAACGTCAAAAAAGCCCACAGTTCCTACAATAAAGCCCTGTGTGCTGGAGAGTCTTATCGCCCATTCAGGTCAGGTTAAGCGTGGAGGTGTTTGTGTGAAACGTTGAGCTTCCTGTCTTTTTTGGGCCTGGGCCTGCTATCACCTTCAAGTTCAAACATTGATCTTGGTCGGAGGAGCGGTTGGCTCAGTCCTCCGCGTTACCCTCCTTGATGGAATTATTACCTCACCAAGCAGCCAGAGCTGTGTGAGTCCACTTTGTACTTTGCTGAAGCCAGCACTTTGGTTCGGTTCCCTGGGTGTGAGTCAGCCCCTATGCCCTGTGGCACCAAAGTTGGTTTAACGAAATTACAGGCAAATAAGAAAGAGCAGTGAAATCAAGTTGGGGCAATGCATCTCCCAGGCTCCAGGCCCTTTGTATCAAGCAGGAAAGTGGTAGTTTTCACTCTCCCTCTCCTCAGACAAAAAAAGTATGAGACACTTTCCTTTGGGATTTCCTTCCGATGAACCCCTTTAGCCTAGAGACAACTTCTGAGGCCCGTTGTTTCCTCAAAAAGGGTTTAGTCCTCCAAAGCCTGTGTGAGAAGAGAAAAGTCTTAAATGTCCTCAGAAAATCTGCAAAGGAAAACTAGTATTGCCTAGCTGTGTGGCTTAGTACTGTGGTTTTAGTCTACTGCCAGTTATTGTATTCTCAATTCCATTACTATGCTTTGTAACGAACAATAAGAGGTACCTTATTACTTTAGCAGGCAAAAAGTCAAGGCAAGACAAGTAGATGGAGTTAGCCTCTTCAAGCTAGCTGAAGATAAAGCTAATCTCAAAGTCAGTCCAACCATGTAAAACCGTGGCTCATCATCGTCTTATCATCCCCTCCTGTCTAGTTGTGGGGGTTCCTAAAACATGAGACTAAAACAGGAGCTATCATCCTGGTAAGGGACTTCTGGTCCTCCCTTATCAGAAGCCTCATAATAGTGGATCTATGTAGTGCCTCGCTCATATCATGGGATCGGCACCTCCCAGCCCTCCTGTGTCTGGTTCATTACCACTGGAGCCTGCTGTTTTCAGTGCCCCTGGCCTCAAGGCACTTGATAATTATACTGTCAGAGACTGTAATTTAGAGCAGAGGTCTCAGATCGCAACATAAATCACACATACGATACAATAGAAAAAGAAAGAGAGGAGGGAGGAGGGAGATAAAGGGTTAAAAAACAGTGAGATCTTTGAGAAGAAGAGAAGTGAGGTGCATGCAGGTTTACATGGGTATACAATGAGGTATATATTATTATGCGCAAAAGAGACTACAGCTAAAGGAAAGCAAAAACTCTCTCTCTCTCTCTCTCTCTGTTCATTCTACCCCTTCTTTTCACCAAACCCCCTACCATTTGGCACTGTCTTGGAAGATGGGCCTGCCACTTGGTAGATTTATCGAGCTTAAGGTTCCCCTCATTTCTCGTGGTCCTGCTCTGGAGTTCTGGAAGCAATCAGCCTCTTCACAGAGCATCAACTGCTGTCGAGGGCTGTTTCAGAAAGGACCCCCACGTCCCTGGGAATTTGTGCCTCAGATTTGATGAAGCACTTAGAATCGGCCCACTTGCCTCGAAAGCCCACCCACCCCCACCCGCCACCCATCCCTGTTGCCGTCGGTTTTGTGTCACTGCTGCAGACATGAGGTAATGCTTCCTGTGGCGAGGATGGCCCCAACTGTTGATCTCCCATGATGCTCTTTGATTCTGTCCGCTTCATGTTCAAGCCTTCATGTGCAATTAAATGGATCTGGAGAAAGCCTTCTCGTTCACTATTTGAGCATGTTGTGTGCTTGTGAGCACCACACACAGTGTGTTTCCTATTAGTGGTAGATAAAAGAGTCACATGGATTTGCGCTTCTGTGTTTTAATGAAACTGCCATTTGAGCTTTATTTTTTTGCACCGGAAAAGGGGAATTTTCATCTGAATGCTTTATTCCAGTGCTCGCTCACACAGAGAGTCATTAAATGAATTAAATATAGACTTATAGACTCTTCATTTCCTGAAAGAGAGATTAAGTCTTTATGCCAGCTACCAGTGCAGTTAAAGCCACAACTGCAGACATTACTGTAAATCACTTAGAGCCATTTTGCCTATAGAGGAAGTTTAACTACAGCCATAACTCCTGACACATGTGATATGCGTTAGATCAGCAAAGACAGACATTTTGGCACGCTAAATAATTATGTTCAAACACTGTGTACATGCACAAGCAGAGGACATCCATTTGATTGACTTCTGCAGCTTTTTTTATTCCATTTCACGAACCTAGCACTTTTTTCTGATTGGACATATATGGGTAGACACATACACACACATGTGCACGTACACACACACACACACACACACACACACACACACACACACACACACACACACACTCCTACCCCATTGTATGTGTAGAATCCAGGTCTGTTTGCCTCCCTCTGTGGGTTGGCTCAGACACTGACCCAACCCCTCTATCCCTGAGGCCACACCAGCAAACAGGTGTCTCTTCTAAGAATCACAGCGTGTGTATGTTTGTGTGTGTGTGTGTGTGTGTGCGCGCGCATGTGTGTTCTTGTATCTATGACTGCGTGTGTGTATGCTGCTGAAAGGCTCCTGGTGTGAGACTCCTGAGTCAGTGCGCTGCACAGCGAGCGTAGTCAGTGTATGTGTGTGTGTGTGTCTCTGTTGCCATGCGGTGCTACGGCTGTGTGTGGCTCCTGGCCTTCCTATCACTGGACTTACTGGGTTGTTGCACAGCGGGGAGGAGGAAGTTCAGGAAGGTAAGATCACATCCCATGGTAACATCTCACACAGAACTGCATACAACTGCGAAACTCTCATCGCTGTTGTTGGTGTATGTTTTAGGATTCCAGCCACTTATGCTGTGCCAGTCCAGTGTGTGTGTGTGTGTGTGTGTGTGTGTGTCAGTGTGCGTGTGTGTGTGTGGAATAATGGTGTATTGTCCCCCTTTAAAATGTATCATATTCTTGCAGGACACATATTACTTTGACCCATTCCATCAGTAGAGTTATTGAGTTCTCTTTCGGCACTACAGTAACCAAAAGGCATGAGTTTAGATTCAATTTCAAACCTGATTCCATGAGTCTATCATCATGATACAGTGAGTGAAAGGGTAGAAGTAATGTTTGCGCGTTCGCCAAACTGCTGTCGGAAATGTGATATCTGATGTGTTTCTATAGTTTCTATATGTGCTGCAGTATGGGATATTGGAGTTAGGATATGTTCAAGCCTGCATTATCTTTCAGTCAGCGCTGGTATGTACTCTATAGAAACATAATAGATCAGAACATATGGAACTTTGTCATTTTGAAATATATTATCTTGGTTTACAATGCAGATTTGTTTCTGCTGCATCGAATATGGGTTTTATTTTATGTATATCACTATTCCTTCAGATTTTACAGGCCAAGGCTTCATAGCAGGAATACAAATGAAACAAGCTTAAAAATATGAAAGATGTTTTCATTTATTGTGTCATTTAAATTGGTTTTGTGCAAACAACAATTATGAGTTGATTTGAGTATGCTGAGGCAACTGTTGGCGGTGGCGGTGTGCGTGTGCGCGTGCTTTGTGGTGTATCCATGTGTGCATGAATGTGTTGTCAGTGTGAGTGTGTATGTGTGCATGAATACCTCGGCTTCCCTGTGGAACCTATTTGTGGTTTTCCTTTCGAGAGCAAAAGAGGGTTACTGGGGTTTTGGTTTCTGTTATTAAGGAGACAGTCAATAGTTTTTCGTCTGGCCTAAGGTGCTATTTATATTTTCAAGTGCCATTTTGTAAATGTGTTGAATCTTGTCAGTTTGTTGGTTCGTTCCTCAGTCTTCGAGATTTCTCAAGGCAAACTTGCATCGGGCAGGACTTCAAGCATATGTTGAAGGCATCCATTAATCAATTCACCATCCTCTGTGATCTCTTAGTTCATCGACATCTTCTTCTAAGCAGTACTTTAAATCTACCAGAAATATGTCCAATAAACACTTGGGGATCTGTATTGTGTTGTTTTAGAAGTTTCAAATGCCACTTTATGGTCTAAGATCAGGCTGAATGTTGTTGGCCAAAGATTAATCAAACAGTTTTGTCATCCAGTTCTACAACAGCTTAGTGAAATGACCAGATTGCCCTGGCACACAGGCTGTTTTCTCTGTGTGTTCCTTCACTGCCGTCACACCTCAGATTACAGATGGAGTTTCATTCGAGGTCCTGGCATCACATACTCGCTGTGTGAAATAGTCCACTTTGGCCTGAGTTTACCAATGTCCTCATGCACGTACACAAATATCCAGCAAAACCGCCATGGCCTGTTACTGCTGGAAGACTGCATGACTAGAGACAGTCCATTGGCAGTGTACATTCTTAAAGCATTTTGTCTAACGGAAAGCCTCCATTAAAACTGACTGCAATTGTGGGAACATCCATGCAGCAGTTATTCTGTCTGCTGTCTTGTCTGTTGCTGTCTACATGAGAATGGAAGGGAATAAACAGAACCGTGGCAACAAGGTCCTGACAAGCCCCACTGAGCACAGAGCATGGGAGTGTTGGGTTTGGGCACTGTGTGTGTGTGTGTGTGTGTGTGTGTGTGGGGGGGGGGGGGGGGGGGTGTGGGTGTGTGTGTGTGTGTGTGTGTGTGTGTGTGTGTGTGTGTGTGTGTAAATGGCGGAGTTGGATCTTGTCCTGGCCGCCCGCACTGGCTTGCTCCTCCTTTTCAGTTCCTCTCTGGCGTGACCATGCCAGCTATCTCCACTGATGATTCTTCAAAACAGCTTGTGGTGTAGGAAAAATCACAGCCATCCTGCACGTTTCCCTATCAAGCAAAAATCTATCACTGTGTTGCTTTGAGTATGTTCCAGTAGGCTAATACAGCATATACCGCCTACATACATAGTAATGTATAAATGTACAAATGAGCATGTTTCTACAAACCATAACTTTTCATTATTAAATATATTTTGAAATAATATAAAAATATATTTTAAAATGTAAAAGACATGATGAATGAAGTCCATGCCAGTACTGTACCTGGCTATTCAAGCTGTTGTGCTCTTAAATATTAATTGTAGGCTTTCACTGTGAAAATGCACTGCATCTCACGTGTCCAACAAAGAAGTGCAAAAACATGTTTTGCTTTCCTCCACTGGCAAGACACAGCCAGTTTGAAATTGCCCTGATACATACCTGTGTCTCGAAGATAGATTTACGGACTTATGGTCGCCGCCTTTCAAAGCCTGTGCAATTTATGTGTATGTGTGGTTGTGAGTGTGGAGGTTATTTCTTGCGCTGTGTGTGTGTGTTAGTATTTGAAAGTATTGAAAGGATCTGTGTGGAGATGGACTTGCAATTATTCTTTATAAGTCTCAATCAGGTGTGGGCATGTGTGTGTGTTTGTGTGTGTGTGTGTGTATCTTTCTGTCTGTATGTCTTCCGTGTGTCTTTGTGTGTGTGTGTGTGTGTGTGTGTGTGTGTGTGTGTGTGTGTGTGTGTGTGTGTGTGTGTGTGTGTGTGTGTGTGTGTGTGTGTGTGTGTGTGTGTGTATCTTTCTGTCTGTATGTCTTCCGTGTGTCTTTGTGTGTGTGTGTGTGTGTGTGTGTGTGTGTGTGTGTGTGTGTGTGAGAGAGAGAGAGTGAGTATGAGTGAAAACACGGAGGTGAATCTCGGCCCTTGGCACTGGAAGCCATTTGCTATCCATGATGGGTTTCCACTGACAGGGCACTCTAAGGGCATTTCACTCTCGATTTAAACCCTCCCACAACATTCCTCACTGTCCTCCCCAGAAGCACATTCCAGGGGGCCATTAGCCATCCCCCAATTAGACAGTTGTGCCACCATTGACCTTCACCTGTTGATACTGATGGATGTTAGTTTGCCTTTCACGCAAACCCAAACCAATGTCAGCATGTGTCAGACATTTTAGATGGACAAGCATGAGTATTTATCCAGCAGGGAGATATTAAGCATGATGACTGGTGTTTAGCACATGCTGCTGTCATGTGCTCCCAGAACCTTAGCCATTTTAATTTTGACATTTTAAACCTCATCTCAATTTATATGGAAATGTCTGTATACTTTTGTCATATTCCAATTCCAATGAATGTTTTTCATTGTTTGAAAACTAGATAGAGTGTTGATAGCTCAACTGGATCTAAGATCTACACACAAGATTTGCACACATGTTGTTCAGAAGTACAGGTTTTAAAAGCCTTAATATGTTTGGATTACAGGAGACAGCTGAAAATCTTGGAGGCAGTTTGAAAATATTTGAGTACAGTACCTGCACTACAGCAGTGGTCACACAGGTTTGGTGTTGTCTGTAGAGGATACTTGTTTTCGTGGTGGCCACCTAGTGGAAAAAACTTGAATGACCCTTATTTGGCGGGGACTCTCACTCTTATATCAATGGCTTTTACATTGTGTTAATCAGCTGGTTAGTACTGTATGTCTGCAACACATTGGGCACGCGCAGTGCGCTCATATAAACACATTCTGTCACATTCACAAATTACTACAAGACCATCATCTACTACTGATTATTACCCATGTGGGGAGGTTCCCTTTCGGTTGATTCACTTATTACACAGATAGCATTGGAAATCACGCCCTTGCACATCTGGCTGAAGACATCTCTATTCACGCCTAAAAGGCAGATGACACGTGGTGACTTAGGCAGGCCACACCATCATCTCCTCCTCAGGTTCAAGCTCTCTTCACCTTGATTTAAACACCTCAGTCTTGCAACACCTGTCTAGTTCGCTAGCTAGTTTGAGGTGTAGCAAGTTAGCAATTTCTGTCGAAGCAGTTAAACTGTTCCAAACAGGATTTGTTCGACAACATCCTTTATTGGTGCTTTGACTCTCCGCGGGGTTGCTGTTTTTGAGAGCTGTTTGCAACAGGTTCGAAGAGTGGGGCTGCCTACCGCTCAGCCCGGCTAACGTTTGTCTAGCACGAGCTTGCTGCCTACATTAACCACAGCAAAAAGCAGGCATTTTCTCCATGAGAAGAACCGCCACTTTGCCTGCCCGATTTGCCTGGGATTTCCCCAGTGTCTGCAACTGTTTCGGGATTTCGTGGCAGAGCTAACATCGTCCTGGAATAAGCTACTGTCTATTCGTGCCTCTGTGCCCGGTTATGCACAGTTCCTGGATGGCACTGAGAAGTCTCAGCTGTTGCGCCCTCCTCCTATGGAGCCGTCCCTCGCCTCTTAACTCTCACAACCAGAGGTTTAGGGACCCAGCAACCGTCTAAGCGTTACTGTTTCTTCTTCTTCACAACTGGAGAAGATTTCTCACACACAGGCTACCATAGCTTGGATTATTTCGGTTACCCTCCTACATACCTATCAGGCTATGTGCTTGGCCGAACTTGATAGCATGCTGTCAGCGGGGAGCCCAGCGACTGCCCAGCGACTGCCCTGCTCAAGGAAATTAGGGTGGCATCGGACAAGGGTCCTCGTCAGTCCAGCCTGGCAGCAGTGTTTGGAAGCAGCTGTCGCTCCCCCGAGGCACATGGATTCTCGCTTATTTAGATGATTTGGCAATCATTTCTCATTCAACGGAGCAGAGAGAATTGACCACGGTCATGGTGCTGTCACACATTCAGACTTTTATTACTGGGCTTTTCAGTAAAACCCCAAAGGGTTATCTGATTCCACGTCAACGTTTAGAATTTCTGGGTGTGGAGGTATTCTCTCTCACCAGTTGACCTTACTTGTCAGAGCACAGAATGTCTGCGTTCTGTGAATGCCTGGCTTCAGTTTCAGTTTGGACACAAACAGCGTTTTCAGACATTCCTCTGACTTTTGGGTCTGATGGCGTCAATGATATCAGTAGTACCGCTGGGTTTGTCATATATCAGGTACATTCCAGTGGTGGATTCTATCCCACTGTCTGAGCATGTCACATCATCTCTACAGTAGATTAAGAGTGCATGTAGCTTGTCTGATGGCACTCTCTCTGCAGAGATAGAACCTGTTACTCTGTCGAAAAGCACCCGTAGGCTGAATTTTGTTTCACAAAGTGGTGACTACTGATGCTTCTCTTAGAGGCTTGGGGTCGCTATGTGAGGCCATGACGGTCAGTGGGGAGCGGTCCCTATCTCAGAGTAGGCCCCATATAACCCATCTAGAGCTATAATCTAGAGTTACTGTCACTTCTTTTTTAGCTCTCAAGCATCATGGCCATTTTAATCAGGACAGACAACTCAACAGTGGTGTCTTATGTAAACAGACAGGGGGGGGGGGGGGTCCGCTGTGTGATGCCAAATGTCAGTGCTCCGTTCGGAGTGGATGCCCTGGCACACAGAGGGCCAAAGTGTCTTCAGTATGTTTTCCCTCCGGTGGAGCTGATTCTACCCACGCTGGAAAGGTACCCACGCCACACGTCCTCTGCCTTTTAGGCGTGAATAGAGGTATCTTCATCCAGACATATGAGGGCATGATATCCCATACTATATGTGTTCAACCCCATTCCTCCACTTCAGGGAACAGTTACTATATGCATAACCTTACATTTTAAGCCCTTTTGATTTGAGTTCCCCTCAGCACAGTCTCTTATCAATTTCTTCTCCATTTTAAGCTGTCACTATTAAATGGACCACCCACTTATAAACCACTTTGTCCAGCACTTTTTTAGTGGGATGCTCTCTATTTCCATCGTAACAGCGTGATGAGTACAAGCCTACGAGAATTGTTTACTCTTGGGGAAATGGATAAGTGGTCTCTGACAATAGCTCATTCTGACATGCTCATCTGCTTTCCATCACAAAGCGGAATTGGAAATGCCTGAATGAAAAAGCAATCGGTTTAAATTGACAGCGAAGAAAGCAAAGCTAGAACATGCCACAGCAGAAGAGGTAGAAGTTGAGAATGAGCAGAGTGTGCATCCAGGTTGATACATACAGCTTTCCAAGCTAGCACTGACACACAAGCTCACATGCGTATGGGACTACCCATAATGCAGAATCACACAAAATCATTTATGGACTTTTTTAAACTTCTCTTTCTCTCTTCTCTGTCTCTCTATCTCTCGTGCGCTCTCGATCTCTCTCTCTCTATCTCTCTATCTCTCTCTCTCTCTCTCTCTCTCTCAATTTCTCTCTCTCTCTCTCTCTCTCTCAATTTCTCTCTCTTTCTCTCTCTCTCTCTCTCTCTCTCAATCTCTCTCGTTGTCTTGTGCTGGCTCCTGGTTCCATGCTCTGGTTATATTCCATGGGATTGCTTTAGGAATGTTTGAAAAGATGAAAATATGTTCCACTTAGATAGGAATAAATGTAATTTCTCAAGCAGTTTTAGACCCCACCTTTCATGGCATAAAGAGATTACAGCATGGCAACCCAGACACTTATTTACAGCCAGTACTCTGCACAATAAGTCTGTATATCATTCATTCATTCATCCATAGCAAATCATTTGTATTACTCTCTCCTCAGGATTAAAACATCAAATCAAATCAAATCAAATCAAAATGTATTTATATGGCACATGAGGTAACACTCTTAAACATTAGAGTAAAGAGAAAATAGCATTTCATTTTCAGAGTTGAATGTTTCCAAACCGGCTTGCCAGTGAAGCATTAAGATGAGCCTAACAAATCCATCCTTCTCTCTTCCCTTTTCCAGAATGCATTCCGGCGTGCGGAGGCCTTGCGCGGTGACGGCACGGTCTCCTCCGGCTCCAGGCAGCCCAGCTTGTTGGGCCGTGGGGACGTGTTCGAGGTGGACGAGGACACTGACTTAGCAGATGTGCTGAGACCCAAACCTGGCTCTACGTCGGGCACAAAAACACCCCCACGTCACCCTAAGGGCGGCAGTGAGGGCAAGGCGGATCCGGCCTCCAAGCTCCTGGACGAGAACGTCACCACGGATAAGAAGAAAGATGGGGGAGTCACGTCCGGAAAGCCACTGGATGGTATAATTGACCTGGACCTTGGCAGGCCAAGGAAGAAGCCCGCTGTGGTCTTCCCCAGTGGAAGGACTCTCCCAGGGCCTGATGATGCGGATGCTAACCGTCTGAAGGAGGACATAGACCCACCTGACTACACCCAGAGCTCAAAGCCTAGTTCACCCAGTAAAGTCCCTTCCACTGATAGGATCATTCAAGGTGCTGGAACACCCAAACATAAGGGCTCCAGAGAGAAGCCTGGGAGGGTCCACGTTACATCCAGGGATGGAGACCTTGTGACCTTCTCAGACGGAAGGAGGTACAGGCTTCAGAAGGGTCCCAAAGGGTTCATGGGATCCCCAGGAGAATCAGTGAGTCTTTTATTCTCTTTCTTTTAAAAGTTCCCTTTATAGTCTTTCCTTTATACCAAGGCACGAGTTTATTGCATATAATTCATGTCGGTTGTGGGTTCATTATTCTGAAGCCAACATGTTCCGCTATGCTTGATCTCCAACATTGTTAAGAGATGTCTCTGTGTTTATTGCCATCTTGTATGATTTGCTGATGCCTCTTGATGACATCATCTCTGTGACATCTTCTGGAAATATTTTATTTCCTTGAGGCACTTGAGGCTGCAATAACTAACATGATTGATGAGAAGTGGTGGGATCTGTTGTCGCTTTTGTAAAATGAATAAATAAATAAATGTAATCAATGCCTGCTCCAAATGACATGTTAAACCCACATCCTGTTTATGCGCACAAACATTACTTCATGTCCCACAAAATAGCATGTTTGTTAGCGAATCGTATTTGTTATTGTGGACCGGAAAAGACCTGCCCTCATTAGCTAATTGAAAATGTTCTTTGCTTTGAAGTCTCTCTTGAAGGGCTGCATGTAATTCACACTTAAAAAAAAAACAAAAAAACATTCCCATTGCATCTATTGTTTAGTTCTAGTTTAGCCCATCCAGCTCCACTTGTACTTCATTTGGCCAGTTGTTTGGATCAGCCAATGAGGAATTCCTGGGCCTCCCCTCTTAGAACCAGAACCAGAACCGTCCCCGGATGGCACATCTGGAGGCAGTTGGCACTGCGTTCTAATGCAGTGCCCCTCCGCTGCGCCCACAAGCCCACAAGCCCACATGCCTGAGCCTTATGCCCCCCGCTCTGCTCTGGACACATGAGGGAGCATAAGGGAGCAAGTGCCATCAGAGGGGAAAGAACGCTTATTTTAAACACATTTTTAAAACATTTGTTGGAAAAATACAGCCCTGACTGCATCCACCCCCCTCCCTCTACACACACACACACCCTCCAACTCCTCCCTCCCCTCCCACCCCCATCTACACACACACACACACACACACACACACACACACACACACGCACACACAGACACACACACACACACACACACACACACACACACACACACATTCTGCGTTGTTCTCCATCTTTCTCCACTGTAACAGGGCTGACACAATTGATGTTCCGAATCCTCTGCTTCCACTTTGAGCAAAGAGAGAGAGAGAGAGTGTGTGTGTGTGTGTGTGTGTGTGTGTGTGTGTGTGTGCGTATGTGTGCATGTGCCTGTGTGCATGTATGTTAAAATCTCCTTTTTCTGAGGTGAGAATGAGAATATCCTTCTCTCTAGCCTCACTGATATGACTAACCTCAACTCAACATGGTTTTAAACTCAAGAGCGTAGTTATCCGTGTGCCAACCAACGCTGCAGGCAGATTCAGCTTCCTCTAGTCTTGGCACCACTTTAATGTGTAAAGGAAATATATCAGCTGTCATATGAGCGCTGGTGAGTTTTATGGCTCAATATCACATTCCTTGTCTGCCTCTAGAATCCTACGCAATTGATCTTGCATAATGAAAAGCTTTAAAAGGGAAGAAAAGACCCAAACGAGATTGCAAGTGCTTAAGTTTAATGTAACCACAGCGCATGAAGGACAAACCCCAGATTTACAACCTCTTGAACATCATGACGTTGACAAAGATTACTAAGATGTTTTGAGTATATCATAAATGCAGGAACTTAAGGTAAATGGCCGGTAGTGGTTCAGGGGATGCTCAAGGTTTCTGCTGTACTCATTTTGTAGATTTGTACTGTAAGCCATGTTAACACTGGTTACCTGCTCAGTGGTGAAGTTTGCACACTTTTGCTGTTGGCCCAACTTCTATCCTCTGTGTGTCCCAAAATAAACAGTGATTCATAAACGATATGCCTATAATACAATTAAAATTGCATGTGATCAAGCAGAATGTTTTAATTGCTTTGAAGTTGATAACAAGGCAGCGGAGAATGGAAAAGAGAGTGTTCTTTTCCATTCTGAGCAGATTATTTCCAATATTGAATAAGCGAGAGTAGCTGTTGATTGAAGGGTCAGGCAATGAATCAAAAGTAAGTACTAATGAAAAGCTATCATGTGGATAGGAATATTAAAAAATATTAAAAAAGTTATACTGAGACAATGTTTCTGTGGCAAATTGCACTAAATGCACAGAAAAGTGTCACTTCAATATGATGTTATCATATAGAAGACAGTTTAAATGTGGGTACTATTCTGGCATTATCTGTATTTATTTATTTTTATTGCACATACTATACTTTCTAGTCTTTGCGTTATATATGGTATGAATATAGTAGTTACAAATGCATATTTACAGTGTTTTCAACAAGTGTTAAAAGGAATCCGATACCTGTACTTTCGTACTCTGTGTGTCATTTCTGACTTTGTCTATCACTCTGCAGGGATGGCCAGGGCCGAACGGACATCCTGGCTTCAAAGGTGACAGGGTAAGGATCGTCCACCCTTTAACAACTTAACGACCGTTTTCAGGCACAGATTTACAGCTTAATGACCTGTGATTGTAAACAGTGAGGGGTCACTTTGACCCTCTCTGGGTTGACAGACTTTTTCCCCGCCCTCCTAGCCCCTGTTGTCATAGTGAATCAAGACACACTCAGAAGCTCTGTGGGAGCGCGGAGTTTTGGTTCTGAAGTTCATGAAAAAGTTCATATGCTTCTGCTCGCGGATGCTGACCCCCCCTTGTGTGACCTTTGTTGACCTCTGCTGACCTCTACGGTCTCCTCCTTGTCTGTTTATACTCTGAGGCTGAGCCCTACCTGCCCCTTAGCTTCCATCTGTCAAAACACATGCTACTCCTTCACATGAGTCATGAGAGTAGTGTGACTCCAGCAAGTCTAATGGTTTTGGATTAATGTACTTATTCAATTTACATTTCTGTTGTCAATGTTGGGACATTAACTAGCAGTTATATGGTGTCTATATTTTTAACTGTAAACTCAGTTTCATTTTATCCCAGTGCATGTTTTTGTCATTCTGTTCTTAACCCAATTTATACATATACAGACAGGTCAAAACATATTGCTTTTGTTGTATATAAGGCCAATAGAGAACTGTCTACTGATTTTAATTGTGGAATGTTGCATGCCATATGAGCACTCTGAGATTCAGATGAATATAGAGTGCGCTATAAATTAAATGAATTATTATTATTATTATTATTATATCCGCAGGGTGCTCTGGGACCAGAAGGGCGACAAGGGCGACCAGGTGAGCAAGGACCCCCGGGTCCTCCAGGCCTGCCTACTATCTACCTGTCGAGGAACACCAATGAGGACTGGGCCGCATTTCGGGTAAGTGTCCCTTGCCCCTTACGGTATGGTCCCTCACCCTTCAATTTGTAAGGTTTCAAGACAAGAGTTTCCGCCTTCTCCTACAGCTGTGGTATTATTGCACGACCAACCCAATCATCCGCAACTCAATCAATCATACACAAGTATCAGCAGGAGATATGCCGTACTTTACATTGATAAACAACCAGGTCGTAATAGGAGCTAAACCAGGCCGCTGGGGTTCAGTCTACTTGTCTGTGATCGATTGGGGTGGAACAGTTTCTTGGTCAGTAGTGCTCAAAGCCCACCTGACAGCCTTTCCCAGAGTATACTGTGTGCAGTAGTATGGATGTCCATACGTACTGAATACACACACACACACACACACACTCACACACACACACACACACACACACACACACACACACACACACACACACACACACACACACATACACACACACACACACACACATACATCGGATACACATACACACACACATGTATGTAATGTGAGAGAGCCTCTGATTGAATAAAGATGGAGGTTCACTTGCTGTCTGTCTGTCTCTTGTTAAGTAATGGGCTATTTGTTATCCAGTAGCTTTGAACTTCATTCATTCATTCATTCATTCATGGGCCCAGGGTTCTACTGTCTCGGTGTGATGGAGAACTCTCAGGTCATCAGATCCTGCTGTCTGGCTTCATGGGTTCAGAGGTTGGATTCATAGGCTTGTCTGGAAATAGCACTTCTCTGAGTCAACCGAAGTCCCATCAATCAAACAAACTATCCCCCCCCCCTCTCTCTCTCTTTCTCTCCCTATCTCCTTGCCTTGCTCTCTCTCTCTCTCTCTCTCTCTCTCTCTCTCTCTCTCTCTCTCTCTACCTACCTACCTTCTACCTTCGCTGGCACATTCTTCCCAAACCTTTCCATATTGTGTTCGCCGCTTTAAAACATCTAAGAAGCAAAATAGAGGCAATGAATTGTTAAATAATTGAAAGCAGCTTGCCACTGGGCTTTGTCTCTGAGTTTTCTGTGTGTGTGTGTGTGTGTGTGTGTGTGTGTGTGTGTGTGTGTGGTGTATGTGTGTGTGTGTGTGTGTGTGTGTGTGTGTGTGTGGAGTTTATGTGTGGGTGGTGTGTTCGTCATAAACTGTACATCCTGAACATATTTTATAGTTCCTGTCGTTCACTTTTAAGTGATGTTTCAGAGGGGAGACCACATTGTGGATGGGGAATTATTTAAAGTTCCAGAACATTCCATGACCTGGATAGACTTCGTACCAGAATGGCATGTCATCAATTGTAAAATATTAAGAAGAAGTAGTTTTACCAGAGTTCCTGGTTCCCTTTCTAGTTGAATCATCAAATGTATCATTACAACATGGTACAATGTTTCTTTGAGAATCTAATTCCATGACAATTATTTGAATTTTAATATATTTGAGTTTTTATTGAAATATTATTTTGAATGTTTTGACTGAAAGTCTGGCTTACAAATGTATACATAATGTGTGTCTCAGCCCTTGTGGTCACCATTGCATTTCGGAAACTCTGTTTCCCAGCAGGTTCTCCTATAGGATTATTATTATTATTATTAATATTATTGTTATTTTTATTAGTTCTGCTGAGATCTATGCTCTTATGTGCTCACAGACCCCTATTCGTTCAGACCCTTAGTGTGGCTTTGCTGCTTCATACTTCCTTATCAATGAGCCCAATGTCTGACACACACACACATAGAGAGAGAGCGAGAGAGAGAGAGAAAGAGAGAGAAAGAGAGAGAAAGAGGGAGTTGATGGTCTTTCAGTGCCTCTCCAGCATATAAATTACACCTACTGGCTAACTGAGATATTACACCCAAAGAGGTGGTAATAAAACTGGGCCCATCTGCATTTTCTTCTGGGAGAATCAGTTACGTCTATCCTACTACTGACACCAAAGCTAAAGGGAGTTCTTCAGCCAGGATTGAGATCTACAGAAGAATCAAGTCATCTACACCACCAGTCCCTGTAATCCTCTTGCACTAAGATGTCATGGCATGTCAAGGCATGAACATCATTTAAAGTATCTGATCACACGGGCACAGGCCATTGCCTCCCAGACATTAGCCATAAATCACGCTAGCATCAGGCACTCGTCTAGTGATTTTCTGTCTTCAGCTGGAAGACACCAACAGACAGGGATCCTCATGGGAGGACTGAAGTCATGTTCCCTCATAAGACTCTTTGATGAATGAATGTGCTTGATGAGATTGTGAAATGACACCATGCCTGTTCTTCTCCCTTCCTTCAGCGAAGCTCCTTCTTCCAGTTGCTGAATGCAGGCTGGCCTGTGAGTACCACTGTGCCTGCATGAGTGTGGCTCATTCTCAATATATTTGGTGTTTAGTGCGCTGTATGTGAGTTTTATAGGGTGAAGTTTATGTTTTATGTTTTGTTTTTGGGTGAGCATATGTATACGTGCATGCATGTGTGTGTGTGTGTGTGTTTAGGTGTGTGTGTGTGTGTGTGTGTGTAGGTGTGTGTAAATGTAGGTGTTTGTGCGAGTGTGTGTGTGTGTGTGTGTGTGTGTGTGTGTGTGTGTGTGTGTAGTTTAGTATGATCACTGATGGTGCTTTCCTCTCTGTGAACTTGCAGAGAGAGCAGGGCCCTGAAGGACCAGAGGGGGAGATGGGAAAGCTTGGGCCTTCTGTGAGTGTGATAAACTCAACAAAAATATGATTTCATTTAAAGAGGGACTCTCCCTTCTCTTGTTTACCTTCGTAACTATCCTTTTCAATTAATTTGTCTAATGCCTAATTGATCCCTCTATCATTTAATTCTGTATTATTTCACACTGTTGTCTTCTCTGTCCAGGGACCCTCGGGAGAACCTGGTGACCGAGGGCGGCCAGGAAGCAGAGGTGACATGGTAATGATATAAATATTATCATTTTATTAGAGAGCGAGAGAAAGAGAGAGAAAGAGAGAGAGAGGGGGCGAAGGGAAAGTGAGACCATCCATCATTCGTTTGTCTGCTTAACCCACGGACTACATGTAGCCTCAACCGTGACGTCATGTCATGTGCTGTTCACAAAATAATGCTTTTATCCCATATTTTTCTCATCAGCTTGATTTTGTGGCCGTGCACTTAGGGTTGAGTTACAGTATTTGGTTAAAGACTCCACAATCCAGAGTGTTACTCATGTGCCACATTAAGACAAACTGTTCAGCAGCAGATCGGCTGATCTCGCTCCCATATGGATTCAGAGAGAATGAATATCAGAACTTAATATTTTATATAACTTCTTTCAGTGTGCCTGTGTAATCAATAGTGAAAGGAGAAAACATTAAGTTGCATGAGTTCATCTCATCAACCTCACAAATGCACTGACATGTATTGAAATACTGTAAGGACTCTGGACTTTGGGCATGCTGATTTTTCAGTGTGCCTGTGTAATCAATAGTGAAAGGAGAAAACATTAAGCTGCCCGAGTTCATCTCATCAACCTCATAAATGCACTGAAATGTACTGAAATACTGCAAGGACTCTGGACTTTGGCACGCGCTGATTTCCCCTCCTCTTTGAGACCTCATTTGAACCAGCTAATAAAGTGTGTTGACACTGAGCTCTTAATGGGATGTGGTGGCACTTTAATAGAGTGCACAGACTTGAGCTTTTTATACACGCGACCCATCCACTAAGCTGCAGTCACAGTCTCCCAAATATGGAAATGTGTCACCTCATCCACCTTATCTAAGTGTATAAGCTTCCCCATGCACGTGTGTGTGTGTGTGTGTGTGTGTGTGTGTGTGTGTGTGTGTGTGTGTGTGTGTGTGTGTGTGTGTGTGTGTGTGTGTGTGTGTGTGTGTGCGTATCATCCAAGCCTAATGTATGAATCACTTTACTGTTCACTACAAAAAAACTAATATGGCCTACTTTGAGTGGTCGGTGGTATTTCACTTAGACTGTTTGTGTTTGAGTGAATATGCGCTGTATCTTAGCAAGGACTCTACTGCCATTTTAGAACTTACTAAGATAAGACCATCCATAAGGAGAAATGAGCCAGTGGCACAGGACCAATCAGACTCTTGTTTGAGTCAGCATCTGTATCTCCTGCCATGCATTACAGTGCATAAAAGCCTGCGTTGTTTGCTCTGGCTTCCATTCAACTTGCATCCATCATCTACAGACCTCGACAATATCTGTCTCTCTCCAGAATAACAGCCCAAAGATAGATGCACACAGATGTTCTTCTGCTACTCCTCTTCTGTCTCTCCCTGTGTCTGTCTATCTCTCCAAGGCCCTGTTCTGTTGTCTATGAGCAATGCCTCTTGCACTGAGATAGAGTAATCATGCGCAAGATATGGCCGCCAGAGATTTATTTTTTCCTTTTGATGTATTAGATGTGAATGGCGAGCCATTTTGTTTATGTAACACAGTAGATATTTTGAGATTGCCTGAGGAAGTACGCAGATGCTCAGTGTTTGTGTTTGTGTTGGTTGTCAGGGCGACAGAGGGCCAAAGGGCACACCTGGGAGAGCGGGCACCAACGGGAAAGATGGAGACAACGGACAGGACGGGCAGCAAGGGGTTCACGGGCCACCCGGGCCACAGGTGAGGGCAAAGGTCATCTTTAGCTGGGGCAGTACAGTTTGTGCTACTGTATCGATATAATTGCGTGGGCAAAATATCGCGATACTGAACAGAATCGATTTTTTCCCCCACCACTAGTGTTTATGCATTTGGACAATGCATTTGCACCCAAGCATTGCAGGCAGTAGACAGAGTAAAGGATTCCACGGACGCTCTGTAACAAAACACTCCTGATTGCTCTGCCTCGTGCCTTGAGCATTAGCTGTAGGACATGTCGGAGCAATGTGTTTTGGATTGTGAACTGCGGGGTAGAGCTGCAACAGGCAGCGGATCTGTCAAGCTGGTGTGTGTTGACATCCTGGCTCATGCTCTCATTCCCAGGGTCCTTTGGGCTACAGAGGAGAACCAGGATCACCGGGAGAGAAGGGAGACGAGGTAGGGTGACCCGTGAGAGATGTGCTTAGTGGTTGGCATGCCGGGGCGATTCCCTACATAACAATGTCATTGCCTCTGCAGTATTTGCAGTGGATTGCAGTTCCAATCATTGTTGCTGGGGGGCAGCAATTTTTTAGATGTCGCATTAAAAGCACTATCCCTGCTATTACTGTCACAACACGTGTCTAAATACACACATGTTTAACACCAAAGAGATATTCTTTCATAGCTGAAGCCACCAAACAGAAATGTAGGTACTAAATGTACTGTGTACATTCCAAGTGAGGATGCTCAGACAGTTCCTACTCTCCTACTGCGCTGGGTAATGTGCCTTGTGTAATGTCTTCTCCATCACAGGGCTTGATAGGGTTTCAGGGACCAGGCGGAGAGGATGGAGAGCCTGGGGAGAAAGTAAGCTTCCTTTCTTTTAATTGCATGCAATCTCTATACTGTCAGACTTGTACTAATACTGTATTCAATGTGCTGCTATCCTGTCATGAATTAGACTGCGTGGCCATCTAGTGGTTTGAGGGAGAATCGCTTGGATCTGGTGATGCTGATATCAGCTAGTCATGCATTAAATGTCTGCTTGATTACATGTGTTAGACACACACACACACACACACACACACGCACACACACACACACACATGTTAGACACATGCTGACAAAACTCATTTCAATTATGTCTTCATCATTTAGGGATTGAAGGGGGCCCACGGACAGGCTGGCCCTATAGGACCACCTGTAAGTAATGTAGTTAGTTAGTGAGTGTGTGTGAATGTGTGTGTGTGTGTGTGTGTGTGTGTGTAGGGGGGCTAAGTTTGTGTGTGTGTGTGTCAGTTAAAGAGAGTGAATCTGTGTGTGTGTGTGTGTATGTATGTGTGTATGTAGGGGGGCTAGGTTTGTGTGTGTGTGTGTCTGTTAGAGAAAGTGAATCTGTGTGTGTGTGTGTGTGTGTGTGTGTGTATGTATGTATGTGTGTATGTAGGGGGGCTTGTGTGTGTGTGTGTGTGTGTGTGTGTGTGTGTGTGTATGTATGTAGGGGGGCTTGGTTTGTGTGTGTGTGTGTCTGTCTGTCTGTCTGTGTGTCTGTGTGAGTGTGGTTGTGGTTGTTTATGCACGTGTCAGTGTGGGTAAGCAATTTGTGCATGAAAGCAAAATCTCAAAGTATATCAGCTGTGAACACATCTTTTTCTGCTTTCATCCTGACTGTGTCACTGCGATGACACTGCGTGAGGCATGTGGACATACTTCCGTGACATCAAGCTGACAAATCTTCTCTTTTTCTTTCCTGCCTCTGATTGTTCCCAGGGGCCACAGGGCATCAGAGGAGTGGAGGGACCTCAGGGGCCAATAGGAACAGATGTGAGTGGCGATGAACTGTAACACAAATGGCTTCTAGGGGTTTGCCAGAGAGCATGAAATGCAGTAAAGAGGAGACTCAAGGGCTATTAAATACAGAACTAATAAGTCAGTCCCAACCCTGTGAGCCAGATCAAGGGCATTGATGTACTGGCAGTGTTGCTAGCTGCTTGTCCTGATAGATTGGTCTTAACAATGCAAGCATTGTCATGATATGAAATTCACAAGTGCAGAAATAAAACCATCTAAGCATTACAAAACGCATTTATTAGTCAACCAATGCTGGTTTAATTAAGACATCAGGTGAAACACTCTTCAAACAATCTACTCCATCCATGACTAACTTGTTACCAGATGGTGCTGAGTTGAAACATCAGATTTTTCTCTTGTGTCTATAAAGCATCTAATGGAAGCAGGATGGCGATGGAGGAGCGAGGAAGAGCTCTCTGTCTCCCATTAGCGCACTTAAGTTCACCTAAGGTTCTGGTTCTGTGTCAAACATACTGGGCTTGGTCAGCGCAGCATTTAACAGCTGATGCTACAGCTGTTTGGAGGTGGATATGTGTACCCAATCGCTCAGATATTTCCTGCATTGTCTCATGGCCCTAATGGCTTTCAGCGCAGAATACATTTGCTCTGAGACACCTCAGCTCAAAGGAGCTGATCCAGAACGGCTGTATCTCATGCGTTCCTTCCTCTTTGTGTGTGTGTGTGTGTGTGTGTGTGTGTGTGTGTGTGTGTGTGTGTGTGTGTGTGTGTGTGTGTCTGTGTCTGTCTGTGTGTGTGTGTGTGTCTGTGTGTGTGTGTGTCTGTGTGTGTGTGTGTGGGGCGGGGGGCTTCTGCAGGGAGAAGATGGCTTAGAGGGGCCACCCGGTCCCCCAGGACTTCAAGTAAGTCGAAGAACACTTCTGTTCGTTTCTATAATACTGCAGAGAAACATTTCGATGTGCATCCACTGAATCAAATTTCTATTATTCTGGTAGCAAGCTTTATGGGTTCAGAAAACAAGTTCAGAACGGCAGCTGAACTCGCTGAGGCCTGAGTTTGTAAAGATGTTTCAAGATTGATCAAACGTTTTGATTATTGTTTCTACCTATATAAATGTTACTCAGAAGTAGTTACGTTTGGCATTTCAAGTGGATTGAAATGCACCACTTTGAGGTTTTGTCCAACTCTGATTTCTTGTCCTGTGTGTGTGTGTTCAGGGCGCTCCTGGCATGACTGGGGTGGTTGGAGCTCAGGGAGCCAATGGATCACAGGTGAGGAAAACCCCTGGTCTCCATGGTAACATCTTCCATCTGTTCAACTGTTCGTTTACCCATCCATCTATCCCTTCATTTATCTGCCACTCTATCATATATCAAACCATCCATTTACAGAATTCCTTGCCAAAATTCTTTTACCTCATCTATAGCCTTTTTTTTCACCCTTCCAAGCTGCACCTGTTCAGATCTTCATTAATTGTAGTTGTGCACCTGTACTCCTTTCTTATCTTATCTACTCAGCTTTGCTCTGGCAAAATGGCTCCAGAACTCAGTCTGAACTGTCAAACCTTCTTTGATTTAAAGATTGTATATGAACATATGTGAACAAGGTTATACTCCAGATGGTATGGCTGAAAAATATTCTCATCTCCACTGTGGTTTTGTAGGGAGATAAGGGACCTGCAGGAGCCCCTGGACCCACAGGACCTCAGGTACACTAACAACATAACGTAGCTATGTCAGTTATCGGGCAGTGTCAAACATCGACCATTCTGTTATACAATCAAAATGCTAAGTTTAATAATAGATGAACAATCGATATGCTCAGTTTAATAATGGATGAAAAACATGACAACGCGAACGTTTGCCGATAACACACGCCGTCCGATAATTGACACCGTTACGATAAACAACTAGCAAGTGCTTAGCAAAAAAACAAATTCGTGTCATGTTTAGTGATTGTATGTTTAGAGTGTTCATCATTTTCATGTCCCTTATTTCTGTGTGACGCTTGCAGGGTCCCCCAGGACTGGAGGGGCAAAGAGGGCCTCCAGGGGCCAGGGGCCTACAGGTGAGTTCCACTGTTCTGCTAATGCTTAAATGACTACTGTACTGTACTAGATTTCTGGAGGCATGGGAAGGTGGCAAGCACTTCTGATAGGAAGACAGATCACATATTTTCAAACCAGTTGCTCTACCTCGGTAATTGTAGTATAAACACCCGGTGGTTATGTAAATGGATTTTTATGACTGTCCTGTCCACCAACAGGGATTGCCTGGTATGGAAGGATCACCTGGCCCTAAAGGAGATCATGTAAGTCTCAAAGCTGTTTACATCTATGACCGTGTCTGTTTCTTGATATTAGCTCAGTTACGGTGTTCTTTCATGTCTGCGATGTTCATAACACATTTCTCTTGTTCTCGCTCTCTCTGTCTCTTTTCTCCCGCTCGCTGTAGGGTCCTTTGGGTCCCCCAGGTCCTCGTGGTGAAGCTGGCTTTGAGGGACCGGCGGTGAGTCCAGAGTACAGTACAGCCATCTGTAGTTACATATTGCTTTGTGGTTCCCCATGCCCCAGTGCTCTCTCTCTCTCAGCACAGAGCACTGACGTCAAGCTTTGATCATCAGCAAAGCTTTCATGCACACAGATCTGCCATGCAATCTAATACTCCTCTTATCTCTGATGCTGGATCTGTAAAGTGACTGAAGGTCACTGTGAAGTCTGACAGAGTAGGTCCCTTATCTTCACTTTGAGCTGAGTGTTTCCCACATAAATTTCCTCCATGTGGTTTTTGTTTAATGGCCACGCTGTCTTTGGCCAGCTGGAGCTCATCATATGTTCTGTGTTTTTCTTGATGGATGGGATCGTCCATCTGCCTCCTCATTAATTACTCATGAATCATCTATCAGTGGCCTCCACTGTAGATAAGGCGAAGGCAGCCATTATGATCATGACTCTACTCGTGCGGTAGACAGAGTGATTCTAGACACAGACACAGTCCGTTGGCGCCGCAGTTACGTGAGAGTCACTGTGGATGCTAGAATTATGGTAGACTTTTTGTTATCACATTGGAATTTGACCACATAGTCTCTTAAGAAGACACAAAGGTTTCGCAATACATGTGCTTGTGTTCACCCACATTCAGTGGTGGGAATATGATAGCTCCTTTTCCTCCAAGCTCCCTTTACTTGTTAGAGGGATGCTGTCTTTCATGAAGGCCAAGTGCACTCTTATATTATGGACCATCAGCGAGTGTGGAGCCTTCAGTATGAATCAGACATAAAATCAATAAAATCATGACATTTGACTTCTGTTTTATTTTAGGGGCCATTAGGAACACAAGGTCCAATGGGTTTCCCTGGTTTACTGGTAAGTTGACCCAACTACGCAATTAGTGCATACTACATATAAATTAAGGTTTTTACATGCGCTTGACCTTGTACACCATGATTTTGGCAACACTAAGGACTCGGGTTCAGTTGTTAGAGTGATCAAAGACACATGTGAGCAATGCTCTCATTTAAGAGCTTCAAAAGTTTAAAGCAAACCCACTTAAGCAGTTATCAAGACTTCTACCCCTTCAACATGCATGAACATATTTTCCCCTGGCACTAACAGTTATCGTAGCATTCATACAATTTGTACAATATGGCAATAATACATGTTTTCATGCCACCTGAATAGTCAAGAATCACTTGTTTATTTGTGTATCAGGGTAGAAGAGGACCTGATGGAGACAAGGGAGATGCTGGACCCAAAGGAGAAAAGGTAAGTTCAACATGAAGATTCGCATGGATGGATTGACAATATTTGGCAAAGCACCTGTACTGTAAGGAAAGAGGAGATTGTGTGTTTTACCATTTAACACAAATCACATGACCTCTTCCTCTTCCTCCCTCTCTTCTTCGTCATGTTCAGGGTGTCCAGGGGGCTCCAGGGGTTCTGGGCCCCCAGGGAGAGCAGGGCCAGAGTGGTTCTCCGGGGTTTCCGGGGCTGAAAGGTCAGCCCGGTCCAAAGGCAATTCAGGTACAGGGCCCGACTATGGGCATATCCTGGTCTCTCTCTATTAGGAGTGCACCAAGAATATGTTACACGATAGATTTGAATACCAACAGAAATTAGAAAAAGAAAAATAACTGGCTGATTCATTTTGGCTTTTTTTTTCACTCACAGGGTGAAGATGGAGAGTCTGGGCTTCAGGGGAAACTGGGCAGACAGGGATCAAAGGTCAGGCAGACAAGTTGTCTGTTTATTATGAAAGTTTGAAGGTTACACGTGCGTTTTAAGGTGACACCTGTATTTTGTGTGTTTTAATAAAGGGGGGCAGGGGACCAGATGGGATGAAAGGAAAGGCAGGACCCAGAGGACCAAGGGTAAAAACATCTCTTTTGAACTGATGATGCCTTCTGCAACATACTTTATCTACATGCTAAACACTCACAGCCATAAACAGTCATTATACAAGGGTAAAACATCTGCAACATACTTTATGCTAGTAAACAGATACATCCATTTACAGTCATTATACAAGATGTTTGTTGTGCTGGTTTCCTTCCACGTTGCTGATGTCTCTTATTGCCTCAAATCCGGTAACCTCATAAGAGTCACTGTGTCACTAACTAGTAAAGTGTCCTGAAATAACTCCATCCTCGTAGCTACTGTCAGATTGTCCACCACTACATAGCTAGCTAGCTAAGGAATAGACAAGTGATCACAGATGATCACAGACATTATTTAGTAGTTAGCATTAAGCCATTTAGTGTATCCCAAAAAAATCACATAATGGCATGAGTTGACATGTAACATAAATAAGATAGTAAGATTTAATAAATGTGAAAATGCACTTAGTAGTGTTAGGCCAGCCATGGCATCAGATTTCAGTTTGGGTGACTGTGACCTCTGTTTCTAGGGTCGCGCTGGTCAGCGAGGTCATACTGGCATGCCTGGTTCTCCGGTAAGTAGATCCAAATTGATCCTCCTTTCTTTCTTTCTTTCTCCCCCCCCCTTCTCTACCTCTCTCTCTCTCCTGCTCTTGCTCTCCCACTTCCATTTCAGAAATCTTGTCAGATAATGTTGTCATCTTACTTTGAGCTGGTGAAACCCACTCGCCCAGTAAAACAGAAGGCAGCTCCAATGGAGCGCACATCCAGCAGTGTCACACACAAAACCCTCTTTGGAGGAAGACAAATTAGCTGTACAAGCTACTGTTCATTTAAAAACACCAAGCAGACACAGACACAGACACGCCGCAGTGTGTAATTATTAGCTAGATTGGCAGTGCCGGCTTAGCCGTAATGTATTCACACACTGTCCTCAGAGCGTGCATAACAAGCAGTCTGCTGTGTCACTGTAGAAATCTCTTCAGGAACAGAGTACTGTTGTGTGGGACAAGATAGGTGGGCAGGGGCCGCCGGTAGCGGAGCGGAACATCCTGCTTTATTCTGATAAACTTAGAGGCACCGGAAGAGGTAGAGTAAGAGCAGTGCGGCGCAATGCATTTGTCCCCTGTCATCTCATTAAGCATGGAAGACAGTGGCAACACTGAAGGGGAGCTCATGTTTAATGGATCAGTTCAGTATGGGGAAGCTGATTTGTAATTTTGTAAGACCTGCCAGGTGTGTGTGATTGTGTGTGTGTGTGTATATATGTGGGTGTTTGTGTGTGTGTGTGTGTGTGTGTGTGTGTGTGTGTGTGTGTGTGTGTGTGTGTGTGTGGTGTGTGTGTGTGTGTGTGTGTGTGTGTGTGTGTGTGTGTGTTTGTGTGTGTAGTGTAGAGAAGAGAAGAGAGTTGAGAAGATAATGAGTTTCCAGAACTACTTAAAAAAAAAAGCTATTGATCAGTTTCGAAGTGGAGAGGGTGCAACAACAGACAAGAACAAAGAAAAGGCTGAAAATCATCAAGGAACTAAACAGAGTGTAGAACAGTAGAAAGAGAACGATGGAAGCTAGTTATTATGTTTTTCTTCAGAACATTGTATGCTGACCGCATGAAGCGTACTCTGTTAATTTAAATTAGCAAATTTGTAACTCCTTCCTTTTAAACTTAAAGTTAGAGATGAGTTAAGGATGGGGTTTGGATGAATTGCTATTTACATAGCATGGCTACTGTACTGCTAATGGTAAAACTTTAAAATGTCTTAAAATCTCATCTTAGTGGTACTTGAATTAGACTCATTAGCTATTGTAATGTGTCCTCTGTAGGTGTTCATTCTGCATTTTGAACAAATATTTTGGCTCTTTCTAACAGCCCTTAGGTGAACCATTGTGGAGCTATAATAATGCTATATCACTTTCTAGCATACATAACAACATAGAATTCATCCTTGGGGGACCCGACATAATAAAAGACTATTATATTATATTATAATATATTAACATGACACATAGCATGCAAGCGATGCCCATTTAGGCAGGATATGAACTGGCCCAAGGCTGTACCATAGTGGCCTCCTCATTCCTTTTCAGAAGGGTAAGTGTCTGGATGAAGGAGAGTGGCGGCCACAGTGGTTGAATGTTTTGTGTGAATATGTTGCAGGGTATGCCTGGTGCCACTGGACCACAGGGAGCTGAAGGAAAGCCTGGTACACAGGTTCCCATTCTATATTCTAATACCATGATTACTGCTTGCACTGTTGGATTTTTGTGATGCCCACTTCTGAAATGCATAAGAGTCACGTTCATTATGACGTATCATACACACATTTGTGAAGAAATGCAGTGGGACAGTATGTTTGCTGGGCATTTTGAATTGACAACTAGCATTTCCCTCTCCAAATAATTGATATGTATATGGTTATACAGTACCAGTCAGAAGTTTGGACACACCCTCCGAACGGGAAGGTGTGCCCAAACTTTTGACTGGTACTGTACATATGTTCATTATGCATTATATGGCTTTGTAGGTTTTGTTCAAAAGGACCCTAATTGAACTAGTGTAAAGACATTCAATATAGATGTTCAATAGAAGATGTTCAATTTGACAATATCAAGTTCCTATTCCCTGACTGTAATTTACCGTTGATAAAACATGTATCCCCATGTAAAGATAAAATGTGATGCCTTGTTTCAAAGTTGTACAATGTGTGTTCCAGTCAGGCCACTATTACCCAGCAGGGGGCAGACTGACATTTGTGGATCTTTTTTAACAGTAACAGCCAAACTGAAATTAAACAAATGTGTGTTGTAAATGATGCTGTCAGTTGCGCAGTTTATTCACTCATGATGAAAATACAGCTTCATTAATTGCAAATTAAAACTGTTCATGCCTATCAGCACGAGCCTCAATTAGCTTCAAATAACCGGTAATGGTGTATGGATGGTTGGATGGTGACGGTGGACTATTTGTTCTTGTGCTCTCTCTCTTGCTCTCCCAGGGTCCCCAGGGGGTGGCTGGCCAAGCAGGCCATAAAGGTGTCCCGGTGAGTAAGAGTAAAAAAACATTTTGGATTGGAACAATGAGCAATTGAACAATTGGATTTGGCATGTGTTTTCTGGAAGTGCCTGCGCAGTCCTGTGATCGACATGGTGATTTGAGTTCATCGGCTGGAACTGGCAGATCTGCAGACTGTTGGCAGCCTTGTGAGCAAAATGCATCAGCCAGTCTGTGATGCTTAATGGCCAGGCCTACTGAGGCTTAAACAAAGCTAAAGGTAGCAAATCAGAACGCAGTCAAAATAATCAAAAGGAACAGCGCCTCTAAACCATTGCATTGCGTTTTGGAGGTTAAGATGGAGACATTGCTTCAGTTAAAAATAGCTTTCTGAACCCTGCTTCTAGGGCGAGGTAGGCTTTAGTCTGATACTATTACTATCAAGTTGTTCCAGCTCTGCATTAGGAGAACAAGTGCACAGTCTTATTAGAGAGCTGATGAGTTGCTCACTCTGCTCCACCTTTCTCCAAGATTGTTGAAATCTATAATCATCATCATTATTCTGTCAAATTATTTCAAATAGCTTTATTGGCATGACTGTATGAATGTATAGTGTTGCCAAAGCATACGTTATATTAAAAACAACAACAACAACAACAAAGAAACAACAGAGAAACAACCACAATGTACTCACTATCTCTCAGGTCATGGCAGGCTGTGACAAACTGAGCAGCCATAGGCTCCAAGTATTACAGTATACTCAGCCATAGGCTCCAAGTATTACAGTATCCTCAGCCATAGGCTCTACGTATTACAGTATACTCAGCCATAGGCTCCAAATATTACAGTATACTCAGTTTGCCCATGCTATTCAGTGAATAGAAATCTGGAATTATATGTTAGAATTTCGTAAAATAGTGGGCTCTTTCTTTATTGATTTTTTTCACAATGAAGGAGAAAGTGCATCTCTCTCTCTCTCTCTCTCTCTCTCTCTCTCTCTCTCTCTCTCTCCCTCTCTCCTCCTATTGCTATTCCTCCCGCTATCTTGCCCTCACCATCATTTTTCTCTTCTTGTCCTCCGTCCATCCCTATGTTGCAGGGATTTCTCGGTGGTGCAGGGAAGCCTGGGCAGGATGGAACCCCTGGACCTACTGTTAGTATAACACTCAAAAACACAGCAACACACACACACACACACACACACACACACACACACACACACACACACACACACACTCAAAAACACAGCAACACACACACACGCACACACATACACGCACACACACACACTTGAAGGTGGTATGATCGGTTAGTATAACACTCAAAAACACAGCAACACACACACATACACGCACGCACACACACTTGAAGGTGGTATGATCTGTTAGTGTGACACTCAGAAACACACACACACACACACACACACACTTGAAGGTGGTATGATCTGTTAGTGTGACACTCAGAAACACACACACACACGCACACACACACACACACACACACACACACTTGAAGGTGGTATGATACTGTCATTGCCCCTGCTGCTTAGACAGAGTTTGCTGTTTGGATGTTGGTGATTATGTGCTGGGAAACAGAAAGTCCTGCTGCCTTATAGAAACAAAAGAAAAACACACACGCCTGCACACACGCGCGCGCACACACACACACACACACACACAATCACAAGCATGCACACACTGTCTGTTTCACTCTATTTCTAATTCAGTCCCTCTCTCTCATTCCTTTTCCTCTATCGACTTTGAGGTCAACAACAGTCTGAAAGAATTAAACCCCAGATTTTTTGTCTTAAAGTTGTTGTAAGATATAGACCGACATTTTCTTTCCCATGCTGTCTGTTCAGCGACTGAGCAAATATGTGACCTGTTTACTGAATGAGAAACTCTAAAATCTTGATGAAGAAGAGAATATCCAGAGCAGGATTTCAGATTAATATTTAAAGTTCTCCATTGTGTGTTCTGTAAAAGGCAATGGTTTACAAACACTTCAAAACTGAGCATAGAGATGAGAGTTTAATAATCTTCTCACTTTAAATGTAGGTCTCGGTCAATTTAGTACGCTTAATAAGTAATAGTGCAAATGTGGCTGCTGTCTCTTTAGGGGCCTCCTGGCAATGACGGACCCTTGGGCAGCCCTGGGCCAGCAGGAGACAGGGTGAGTTGGGATGGCCCTACGGCGCTATTAAAGTCTGTGTGAGGGAATATGTCTCATGAAAGGGCAGATTATATGGCCTTAACCATGGTTGAAATGTAAATGTGTACCACTGGTTAATTGAGATTCTCAAATGGAATGTGTGTGTGTGTCTGTGTCTGTGTGTCTGTCTGCCTGTGTGTGTGTGTGTGTGTGTGTGTGTGTGTGTGTGTGTGTGTGTGTGTGTGTGTGAGAGAGTGTCTTTGTGTGTGTGTGTCTGTGTGTCTGTGTGTATGCAAATCTCTAAATGTGTGTGTAGGGCTTTACAGGGAAGCCCGGTGCAGAAGGACCCCAGGGCCCTGTAGGCATGTATGTAAGTGATTCTCCTGCAGACCCCATCCTCCCCATGCCATCACTGATATCTGGGTGGCAGCACTCACATTCATGTCTGCCTGTGTCTGTGTGTCTGCCTGTGTGTAATTCTTTGTGTCCCTTCACTCTAAGGGTTTCCCAGGGAATGTAGGCGTGCGGGGCAGCCCGGGATCCATGGGAGAAATGGTAAATATTCCATATGTCAGTAAACATATCTACGTAATCGTCACCAACCTTCTAGTCTGATCTTTTGCTGATAGAGGGGAAAATAAAGTTTAAAGCCTGTTGCCAGCAAGCTAAAGCAGTTTCATTACACCACCAGATCTCTCTCACTCGTACATTCAGCTGGAGGAATCGTTTGCTAGTCACGTCCTTAGTGTCGCGGAGCTGTCGCAGTTGGTTTTATTTATCAGCCGTGGTCGTTTGTTATTCTGAAAACAGTTTCAGCATCATTTGAGGCAATATGAGTTAGAGTGCAGCGAAAAAAAGGTCAGAAACTCATTATTGCAGTGGATGAATGCAGATAGCAGTGCTGTTGCCGTGTCTGGGTGTTTACTCGACCCCGATAGGTGAGGTTTGCTTGTTCGTGAGATGCACTGTGGATCATTGCCCCTTCTGGGCACCTGCTGCGTGGTTGGATCAACAGGTGGCATGGCCGTTGTGATCCTTTATGGTCCCTTTGGAAGTGGGCCAGAGAGAGGTGAAACACCGTAGTCAGTGGCCAGTCAGTGTCCATCAAAGGAGGCAGGTGGTGGCATTTCACACACAGGTCAACAGAGGGCTTGTGGACCACAGTGGACCACACACAGGTTCAATACACAGTAGTACACAACTAAGAAAAGGATGAGGCATGCCCACCTACACTCTCACACACACAAGAGTTCATAAGCATGTATGTGATGTGAAGTGAATGAGTCGTGAAATGTACTCTGTCCTGATGGGATGTTGCTATCTTTTCTATCTGTTTTAAGGGTGAGCCTGGTGTAAAAGGACTACAAGGACCCATTGGGATGCGTGGGATGCCAGTAAGTATGTGTGTGTGTGTGTTTGAGTGTGTCTGTGTGTCTGTATGTGTGTGATACAGTCTCCTTTACCTTTGTGCACATGTGTGCTGGCATTGCATCATATTTCAAAGAATCTTTCTGTGTTATGCATGAGGAAGTGTGTGTGTGTGTGTGTGTGTGTGTGTGTGTGTGTGTGTGTGTGTGTGTGTGTGTGTGTGTGTGTGTGTGTGCGCGGGTGTGTGTGTGTCTGTGTGTCTGTATGTGTGTGATGCAGTCTCCTTTACATTTGTGCACATGTGTGCTGGCATTGCTTAATTTTTTAAACCATCTTTCTGTGCTATACATGAAAAAGTGTGTGTGTGTCTGTGCATACATGCATGTGTGTGTTTTGTAAATATCCTTTACTCTATCATTAATGATATTGATGATTATGTTTGTGCGTATGTTTTTGTGTCTGTGTGTCTAGTCTTTTGTTGTCATAAGGGGACCAGTACTACTTTCCCATTCAGTTTGTATTATGTCTGTCTGTCTGAGGTTCTGGCAGAATATGGCAGAGCAGTAAATCTGCACAAACACAGGCCTCTAATCCTGCACAGAAACACAGGGATCTGCACCAAAGCCAAGAGAGAGCGCCCCAATATTGAGAGCATTTCCCTCAAAGAGACCCTCAGCTTGCTCCCAGAGAGATTAATATAGTCTTCTCCCTCGTACATCAACGTTTTGGGAAGTACTGCAAATGATGAAAATCCAATGGAAGAGATTGCAAGAGTCTTTGAACCCACAGTGGAGTTCTCCTCTATTTAACCTCTCCTGCACGCCCCTCCCTGATGGATGGTTGATAGGTAGTTGATTCAGTGTTGCCTCAACCCGGCCGGCTCATTCTCTGTCAACAGAGCATATTGCTATTTTATTTATTCATGATGTTTACAACTCTGTCTTTTTTCTGCAGGGTTTACCAGGGCCAGTCGGTGAGTCAGGCCTTCAAGGACCCCAGGTAATGGATAAGTGGAGATATTGCAAACTGCATCATTGTAGCCTATCCAGATCATATAGGCTTCTTATTTTATGTGTGAACTCTCATCATAGTCTGAAAGGAACCAATAGTCCTGCGGAAGGACCACTCACATCAGTGTGCTGTTCCATCCACAGTCCAAGTGCTAATTGCTAGCTTTACTATAACAATGCACTGCGTCACTACAGTATTGTGAACAGATACAGTACAGATGTGTTGGTCCATTTGATACACAGGAAATGGAGGGGGTCTGTGGTACTGCAGGCTTTTTACTTGCCTTTGGGGCTTTGAGGGTTCAATTTGTACTCTTTTGACATGTACACGCTGTGTACTGTGGCTCTGTGGCGATGTACTCTTTAAGCAAGTAATTGCTGCACTTTGCTGCTACATATTGATTCATTCAACTGTGAATTTACCATGAATTCCTGTATTCAGATGCATTTTTGTTCTTACCCATGGTTAGGGTCGACAAGGTGATGATGGAGCCAGGGGAGAACATGGCCCACTGGTGAGTATCACAGAATAGCAGCACACACAATAGAATGCCTCAGAATATCAACACACACCTCGTGGTGTAGAACAAGAACAGGTAGATTTACGTCTAGTGCACAGCCTGATTTTTTCAGACCTTATCAATTTGTTCTGAATATGAACTTACCAGGGAGGAGGTTCAGTGGCTTCACTACAAAGGGAAAACATCTGGGAAGTAAAGTATTTGGGGTCCTACTTGTGCGTCTCTTCCAGGGACATCCAGGACCACAGGGCTCAGGCGGACCACCTGGAAAACCTGGACCCAGAGGAAGCAAAGGGCCGCCGGGACCCCCTGGCCCAGATGGGCAACCAGGAGTAATAGTATGTGGAGATTGAGTACAGGGTCCTCAAAGGCCAAAAATGCTGACCTCATATTCCAACTTGGAAATCGAAGATATTGCGTCCCTCAAAAATGATTTGATTGCTTTGATAAATTCAAACCCAATTGAGGATTTGCAGTGGAAGGTTCTGTGTGGTACCCATGTTTGTCACCTTTGTAAAATCTCATCCTCCATCCCTCAGGGACTGACTGGGGCTGATGGGCTGATAGGACCTGCTGGTGAGAGAGGGGTGATGGTGAGTGCACTTACTAAGGTTGGTCCTTTACCTAAACTGCAAATCTTGAACTGATCGAGTTAACCACTAGTCTCTCTGTAATCTGCAATGTCACAGGGATCCGTGGGACCTCCTGGTGATGAAGGTGCTGTCGGATTGGAAGGACAACAGGTGGGTTTGGCCATTATTTTGTGTGAACGTTTGGGAGTATCCGTTCTTGTTTTTTGTTTGGCTAAGTATGAAAATGCTATAACTATGTTAGCACTTCACAAGATCATTGCATCAGTATGCCCCTCTATTTTTGAAGATTGAAAATATGACAGCTGTAGTACATCAACACATGACACCACAGCAGTCACTGGACTCCACACTGGATAAAAATGATCACACAGAGATCTATATGAAACGAACAGCTATTCAACTCACCACTTAAGAGGCTGGTAAAATATCAGTTTTTTGACACCTCTGTCTCTGCTGTAGGGAAACCCAGGTTCCACAGGCGTGGAGGGCCCACCAGGAAGAAAGGGCGATCAGGTGACTGCATGGACTTATCCTGCATTTTATGTCAAACCCTTTGTCTTCTCATTGTTATACTGTATGTTGAATATGGCACCTTTAGGCTATTAGGAAAATCAGGGCACAATTAAGGGAATTCAGTAGTTCAGTACTGCATACTGTCTATTTTGTGTTTAGCCATTTAGCTGACTTTAACAACTTTGTACATGTGTAGTTTTGGAACATATAGTGTGGCTTCTCCTTTATGCACTTTTCTCATCTCTGATACTGTAATGCACCGTCACCAGGGTGACAAAGGGCCCTGTGGAAAGCCTGGCACTCCTAGCCTCAAAGGGGTCGTCGGGGCTCACGGTGATAAGGGATTGTCTGGACCTCCAGGGCCTGACGGCAAAGAGGTGAGTGTCCCTCAAATTGCACACAAATGCATGCACTGGCACTTATATGCAGACACACAACAGTGGCTGTTCATGTAGTAACAGGAGTGCTATTATTATATATTAGTGTTAATATATAACTACTTAATCTTTGTGTCACACAGGGAGATGTTGGTAGTCCCGGTGAGGCCGGTGACCCAGGCCCTAAAGGAGAAAAGGTCAGTATGGTATTTTATCATCTGTAAATACTGGGAAACTACACTATTTACTGTATTTGTAATAGCCACCACGAATTGTAGTCTGGTAAACCACTAAGGGGTTTGTGTCAGTGTTTTGAATCTATACCAAATACCGTATATAACCTTCACTGTGGTTGAGGTAAGTGTGTGTTGTGTTGGTGTTGTGTCTGAGGTAAGTGTGTGTTGTGTTCTGTGTTGTGGCTGAGGTAAGTGTGTGTTGTGTTCTGTGTTGTGGCTGAGGTAAGTGTGTGTTGTGTGTTGTGTCTGAGGTAAGTGTGTGTTGTGTGTTGTGTCTTGAGATAAGTGTGTGTTGTGTCTGGTCCTCTGCAGGGTGATGTTGGGCCAAGGGGCTTCTCTGGGATAGAGGGTCCCTGGGGTGACTCAGGGGAGAGGGGTGAGAAAGCACAGGCTGGAGACAAGGGTCACTTCGGCCTCCTGGTAAGAATAATGGAAAGAGGAATATGCTTTTGTGATGTGTTATTCAGTGCTTGACAGTAGGGATATTTATTTCATTCTGAAGACATTCGAGAACATTGAACAGTGGCAGTAAAGAGTGGACAGAATCCCAATGCAATTAATGACATTAAATTCCACTTGAACACAAACATGGGAGAGAGTTCACTTGATTTATTGGTTGTTATGATGGATTGGATCAAATCTGTTTGTTTTGTTTTTCAGGGAGAGCCAGGTCTAATGGGTGGACTAGGTCCAGCAGGACTGAGAGGCCTGATGGTAGATGCTTTCTTAAAATAATGATTTAAAATTATATCAAACATCTTGATGACGCGCACGTAATATATCATACTGTTCCCTCCACTTGGAGCTGACTAATGAGAGTGATCTATGCAAATGTAAATATCTGAAGATCACCGGGTCTCAAGTGCATTTTCTGTATTCTTAGAACTTTTTTTGTTTGTTTGCGCCTCTTCTCTCCAGGGATTTCCAGGTCCTCGTGGACTAGCAGGGCCTGACGGACCTCCAGGACCAAAGGTTTCTGTTCCAGTTCAGATGACAATGTTTATTCAAATCTATATAATTTGAGGGAAATGTATTGCACTGCTCAGAAAGATGTTATTCACTTATCCAGTGTAGTCTGTGTGTGCATCTTTTGAGAGATACATAGATATAATGCATGATACTGATTACCCTACACAGGGAGAGACCGGCCCTGTTGGAGATATTGGTCTTCCTGGAGATCCAGGACCTCAGGTAATGGTTCAGGTCATTGACAGTCACGGTTGTGGTTGTATATCTATCCTTTTTATACCCTAATTGATGTTCATCTTGAGTCTAATGTAGTGAAATGAGCCACTGCATCATTGTACCAGTATGAAAGTAATGTAGGGATTGATTGTGTTCTGATGTAGGGAGTAGCAGGACCAGCAGGGGTCAGAGGTGACCGTGGGAAACCAGGGCCTGAGGTCAGACTTCCTGATAATTATTTTACACAAAGGGATTCTTCTGTGATTTAAGTCTAAAGTTTATTGTCAACATTTCTTTTTAAAATGTGAATGAGTGCACCAGTAACTCTGGGGTCTGTTCTGCAGGGTAAAACAGGACGCCCTGGTCCTCAGGGAGATTTGGGGCCCCCAGGACCTCCAGGGCCCGTTGGGGAGAAAGGAGATCCAGGATCACCTGGAGAGGAAGGAGAACAGGTACAGAACACTTTGAGCAAATGGAGTGATCAAACTGTAGATTGATGTTTTCCTCTTCAAGTTTGGTGCGCTCCTTAGATTCTATCAGGAGTGTTTATGGAATGACTGAATAGTACTAAAGCCTTATCTCATTTTCTCTAAAAATGGTCAGACATTGCATTCTGTCATAAAAATGTATGATTGTAAAACAACATGACGTACTTGCAGGGGCATGCTATACCTATTAATGGAACCTGATGGTTCTGTGAAGATCTGCTGTAATGGGCGGTTTTGATTTACGCATGAATACGTCATCATAAGAGTCTAATGCTCTGAAAAGCTAAAGAACTGAAAATATCTGACTTTTTCCCATCAGGGTCCAGAAGGTCTTCCAGGCATTCAGGGCCCTCCAGCACTACCAGGCATACAGGTATGTTGTTGGGGCTCACCTGTGTTGTGCTCTCTTTTTAAATATTTATATATATTTCATTACCATTTAAAATGTATATATGTATATACACATCTTCTCGCTGCAAATCAAACTACTCTCAAATGTGTATATATATATGGGGGGGGGGGGGTATATGATAGAGAGGGTTTTATATTTACGATACAAAAAACAGAACATTAAAACATACTTTATAAACTAGCTTTATAAACTCCAGTCTGATGGTGATGATGCACCAGGTTCTTAATCCACTGCTTCTTCCCCTCTATTGCCTAAATTATCAGGGATTCCCCGGAGAGCCAGGAGCTCGAGGAGCAGCAGGAGAGCCAGGAGCTCAAGTGAGTATGGCAGAGGAGTTGGGAGGAGAAGCCATGTGACCCCTCTCACACAGGACCGTGGCTATCACTTACATGATCGTGGGAACCCATGCTCTCCTTCTGAGAGGGAGCCAGACAGGAATCAGATGGGGATTAGTGATCATACCATTCGTTACTTTCTGTTTATGAAAGATGTTTTGCTGACATGTTTGGACTTGAGGTTGCATCTAAATTACCTGATTTAGATGCTGCACATTGACATAGTCAGCCCCAACAGAGTATTTTGAATATTAAGCACTCTACTTACAATTCCCTAAACTGTGTGAGTGGTAAGCAATTGCTATACTAGCAGGACTGAATGGTTGTTGAGAAGTTGTTAATGCATTTCTGTTCTCTGTATATACAATATCTGCTTATAATCTTGGGTGTAATAGAGGGAGAAGAAGCACTCAAATCATACAAAATCTAACCACCACTGCAATGAAACTGACAGGCCAAATCACTTTTCTGAAATGACCAGCCCCTGTCCTTCTACTTTATTCAGTGGTTCAGGGGTGTTTATTCAAGGTTAAAACCCTAATTTAAAATCAGCTAGAGCAGCCTTGAGGATCTCATTAGGGGCTCTGTTTAGTAGTCAGTGCAGATGCTGCGTACTTGTTGTAATTCCCTCTGTGGCACAGCACATTACACTCTCTGGTTTAAACTAAACTACGCATGAGTTATGATGGTGCCGTTACTCCCCCAGGGGCTGATGGGTAAACCAGGATCAGGAGGACGACACGGCCAGGAAGGAGAAAAGGTAAAGGTCACTTCAGGACGTCTCTCAGTCCGGTCCGTATACTGTTCTTCTTCCTTTCAGTTAGAGATCGAACACGCAGACTACTCTTAATCTCTTTGCTCAAACCTTGGATCATGGGAACCTCTCAGGTTGACAGGAGCATGGCTGAAGTTCAATAGAGCGAGACAGTCTTGCCGATTTAAGTTTGTTTTGATTTGCAGGGAGAAGAAGGCCTCCCTGGACCACCTGGAAAGACAGGTTTCAATGGAAGGCCGGTATGAAGTTTATGAATTTATTTACCTTTAGTATTTTGTGCTGTGGATTATGTCTTGACTTCTTGATCTTTTCTGTCCTTCAGGGAAAGCGAGGCAAGGCTGGTTTAAGGGCTTTAAGAGGCAAACGAGGAGGAAAGGTAGATATTAAACATGCTAGACCCCTTTGTTGGGCTCCCTGTATGGAATAATTGTTGTTGTTTATTTGAAATTGAGAAAATCTGCCTCTTAATATTGAGTTTCCAAATGTCAAGTGGATATAAGATGGACAACAGGTGCATATATTGAAATGAATGACTTATACAGGCCTAGTGGGACTCAAGCCGCAACTGCTTCCCCACCTTTGCTGGTTTATCTAAATCTAAAAAGGAGATTTCCTCCACAGCTGTTAAGTCACGATGTGTTGTTTGTAGGCTGAAATGCTACCTTAACTTAATGCCACTTCATTAACTTAAAAGATCAGTTACATTAGGAGAGCTTTCCTGTTTCCTCATGCTTTAAAGGTTACAAAGTTAAAAAAAATAACGTTTTCTCCATGTGCAGATTTTTGGCAGCTGGCCAACATTAGCAGACCAGAATATGATCATTTTTATTCTTGTTATTTCCCTCCTGACTCTCTTGTGTCACCACTCCTGCAGGGCGAAATTGGAGAGAGAGGATTGGTTGGTCCTCAAGGATGGGGCGGGTCCATCGTGAGTAAACACTAATAACTTAATAATTGACTGCTTTTTGCATTTTTTTCTTTCAAATTTCTCTTCTGTTAGTAGCCTATTTGGCCCCACTTTAGATAAAGTGGCATTAGGCACCATGTACATATATTACCTTAGTGCATGCAGTGATATACTTTGGGTGGTGATTAAGATGTATTGGTTTAGGGTTTCATTGGGTAACATGTAATACTAAATGCACATACATCAAAAGAAAATGGCTTGAGCCAATGGCTTTATCTTACCTAAGCACAATGTAAGAAGTACACTTATATGAAGTGGGACAGAAGTTAAGCTAATTGATAGCTAAAAAGATAACATTGTAAAGATAGCATGCCTCTGGGTAAATCTACCTGTTAGTCTGATTGAGTGTCAAACTGTCTTTTTTTTTCTTGTGCCAGGGAGTCCCTGGCCTACGCGGAGAGAAAGGAGACGATGGCCCAAAGGCAGATGAGGTACAGTGTGACTCCGCACTTTACATCTTGTATTGCAGTCAATGCGTTTGTCCTTAATGCAGAGGTGCCTCTCCACAGGGGGAGAAAGGAGACATGGGTGCAGCCGGGACATCAGGGAGAGATGGAATAAAGGTACATGCCTTCCTGGGTTGTGCACATACCATTTATGACCTAATGGGGTTTATATATGTGTGGGGTATATATATATGAGCAGACTAAAAAGGAGATTGAAAATAAGTAATTTTTTTGCTGTTTGACATTTATGAGAGCAGTCTTATAGTGGAGTTTTTGTGTTTCAGGGGATCCGGGGTACAACTGGTCCACTTGGACCACCAGGACCAAAAGGAGATCAGGTATCCAAGCTCATTACCAAACACGCTGACTTCTTCTGACAAACCATATCTGCTGATTATGTAGTCCGCTGATGTGATGTACTAAGGGCACCTATACAGAGACTAGTCTCAGAAATATATTGAATACTTTGGTTGTCTCTTGAACAGCGGTGTTTTACTCCTTCTCACAATAAAACATTTTCTTATCAGGGTAATATTGGACCTCCCGGACCAAGGGGTACACCAGGGATGCCTGGACTTCCTGTAAGTGCTTTTCTGTTGTTGTCAAATGCTTGATTCACAGAGCATGACAAATATTACAGTTATACTCTTGTCAAGGCTCAAGGTCTGAATATAATCAGGCAATATAATATAGTTCTATCGTTATGTTTCATGGTCTTTGGACCATTGTCATGGAAAGTAATTCAGACTAGAAAAGAAAGGGCAAAGTCATACTGAAAGCAGACAGCTGTTAACCTCCAAGAAGTTCCCGTCCAAACAGAAAAACCCTTTAAAAAAGGATCAGGTTCCACTTGGTATCATTTAAGATTTTACCTTGAGCACTATCTGGTGCTGAGTTTTGCATATATTTAGGTGAATAATGGTACCATAATTGGAACCCGATATCAAATGTGGCAAATAAAGTGTTCCTAGAATGGGCTGTATTTTAAAAGAATGTTAAGAAAATCAAACAAATTCTGAGCTTCCATTAGTTCTATTTAAAAGGACATCTCAGTGATTACTGAACTGCCTGGACCCAAAGCTGCACACATCATTAGTGAGGCCTCTGTTATGCTGATGGCCAGCTTACCCCTTTGATAGCAGCATCTCATTTCTATAATTACTTTATTTTTATGTGTGTTGATGGCAACCACTGTAGCAAAGCTACTTGGTCATCAGTTCATTCACTAAATGGTTTTGTGGCGCTCTCATGCCTACAGAGCAGTGAAAATTAGCAGACGAGAGCTATTATATGTACTTGTCTTTTTAAGAGCCAAAGAGGTCCATGGAGCTAATGTTTACTTAATGAACCAAGCCCCAGAAAAGATTTACAGATGTTTAAAGCAATCACTTTTTCAGTTGCAGTATTAGAGTAACCCTATTCAAGTAAAAAGTATTTTCTTAGTCTATTTCGTACAAATCAATTAATTTAATTCAAATTTAATTTCTTTGTTCTTGCTCTTTTCCCTTCATATCTTTCTTTCTTTCTTTCTAAGGGTTTGTTTGGACTAAAGGTATGCCGCCATCTTGTTTATTATTATGAATACATGATTGCTGTACACTACTCAGGGAATTGTAAGTCCAACAGTGATGTTATCTCTTCCTTCCCAGGGGCCCAAGGGCTTTGATGGTCCTTCAGGACATCCTGGACAGAGGGGCCTTCCAGTAAGTAATGAAACCAGTATGATGGCCTCACCCAACAGGGACCACACTGGCCACTGAAATAAACACGTAAAATACCACGCTTACTCACAATAGTGCCACCATCAGGTTTTTTGAGTGGTCCTTTGTAGTCTTTAAAACTGTTTATATTACAGCTGTTCATAACAGTTAAACCAATTGACTAAATTAACATTTCTTCCATCAAATTTCCCCTTATCTGAGGGGATTCAAAGGAAAGCTGTACAAACAACATAACAATATATTTAACTTATTAACACCTTGATTTGCCAGCCACTACCAAGGTCATTACATCTCTGGCATCCACAACCCCAACTGCAATCATAACTCTATTCATGTTTGTGTGTTTTAGGGACCACCTGGGCCACCAGGCCCTCCTGGCCCACCCTTAAACTACACACTAGCCCAGATCAAGGTGAGGTCGGCCCCCAAAAATATAGATATAGATATATCCTGCAGATGTCAATCAAAGGAAAAGTTAGTGTCCATTTGAAAGGAGGTTACAATTCTGTGCTTTGACATGCTTTTTAGAGGCAAACACATGTCCTATAGCTCATTGTGTTTTGTCAGAACATATGGACTATGACTTGACCTTTAAGATGTGCGTGTAGTCAGCAAGATGGTTAAAAATAAACAGGCGAAGGAAAGTTGGTTGACCATCGCTACTTTTTCTCCTCAATAGGACATGATGCTTGTTTCAGACAAGCCCAACTACCCCGTCCTCCAGACTCTGCTGGACACGCTGCAGAGGGACCTCAAGTTGCTGCTGGACCCCCCTGATGGCACCAAGGAGCGTCCAGCCACCACCTGCCTGGAGCTGTGGATCTGCCATCCTGACTTCACCAACGGTCAGAAACGCACACAAACCCACATATCCTGGTTCTTTTCAGAATCAGAATCAGGTTTTATTGGCTTTTTTTTTGGTTTTATTTTAAGTAAGTTTGCACAAACAAGGAATTTCACTTGGTAAAGTAGCTCAGTGTGCTTACACAGAATATACATCACAACACAAAACAATACAAACAGTGCAACTGTTAGGTGAAAATTCACTCAAGTTACCTCAGGACTCCGGAGTTGCATATAAGTATATTTATTAGACAAACAACAACAAGCTTGTTGGGCTCACCCACGTCCTGGCAGGTCAGAGAGAAGCACGGGCCCTCTCTCATAGAGAGAGGGAGCCCGGGTCTACTCCCAGCTTGCAGCAGACGAGAGAGAAGCAAAATTAAACACATCGCACAAGGTTTATATAGATAGAAGTTTATCTAATGCTGACGCCATAAATGTTTAACATCTCAGTCATTCTAGGTCCATGACTGAGCTTCATGTCTTCCAAGGATGTCTGTTCTTCCCAGGGTCGAGAGCACATTTCGACCCTGTCACCAATGAGCTCACCCAAACATGCTCTTGCACATATGCAGACTAAGTGGCACCTAATAATCAAGGTTACACACACACAGAAACACAGAAAAGCCTTGTTCCTGCTTACATAAGCACATGATTCATACAAGGTATATATTAATACAAGGCACTCGATTAATATATTCTGAAGTCATTAACAGTGTTTTGAAATTATCTCCATCAGCAACGGTCTAACAAATTTGTTCTTACAAATACTATGCACGTGCAAATGCTATGCACATGCACATGCACGCACACACACACACACACTCACACACACACACTCACACACACACACACACACACACACACACACACACACACACACACACACACACATACACACACACACTTTCTTCCAATTATGCATATTACACAGCAATACTCCTATTTACTAGATTCCTATCAGACATGAATGAACAGGAATTCAGTTTTAAATGTTGTGGTTGCAGGATTCTACTACATTGACCCCAACCAGGGCAGCTCAGGGGATGCACTTCTAGCCTACTGCAACTTCTCTGACCTGGGAGCGGAGACCTGCTTGCATCCCAGAGACCCTCAGGTACTGCTGCCGTGGGTCAAGGCTCACATGACACTGCAGCTGGGTTATCTTACAACCACGCCCATTCAATGGGATAGACAATAACTTCACAGACAGAAAAACATGAGAGGGGAACACGTGCAATTGAACCTCCAATGACTCAGACATCTTTCCCCCTCCTTCTCACCAGCTACCCAATAAAGCCTGGCTGCAAGAGGCTGAGCCAGACTCTTTCCAGTGGCTGAGTTCTCTATCCAGAGGCTTTCAGGTAGGATAGTTCCCCTCTCTGCAGCCCTGTGTGCACACACTATTCCCTCTTGGTTCTCCACCATTGTTTTACATAGAATGACTGTCGTAGTTTGCATGCACAGGACAGTATGGAGTGATGGGTCAGAAATAGACCAGATATACTATACTACCTGGATCTGGACTACAGTTTAGAGTTGGGACAGAACTGTGCTCTTGTGCACGTGCGTGTGAATAGAACAAGACAATTTGTCAGCACCAGCAGTACCTGACAATTATTCACAGCCTACGTGTCACTTCACTGCGCCAGCACCCCACTGTGAACTAAATAATTTCAGCTGATGCCTCATGAATACATAAACTCTCACTATTCCTGTGTGGCCTGCAACCTGACTGCTCTGCTGTCTCCTGAAATCTGCCAACGCTTCCACCAGATTGAGTACCCCGCTGCCAGTGTGGTCCAAATGCGTTTCCTGCGACTGCACAGCCGCCGGGTGGAGCAGAGGGTGACCTTCTCCTGCCCACCTGGGCACAGGCTAGGCCAGACTCGTCGGGAGGCCAAGTTCATGACAGACGTGTCCAAACAGAGCTACCTAGCAACTATACAAGACTGTGTGGTACGCAGCTTTATTGTTTTTAGTTTTTTTGCTTTTGTTTGTTTGTTTGTTTGTTTGTTTTATGGTCTTTTACTCCTGTTTCATCACACATATATTGCAAAGGGGTATGGTGTGAGTTGTGCATTGTAGGTATATTTGAAGAGGTATTGGAAAGTAAACCTAATTCATAGTCACTGCTTTAATCGGAATAATGATGGACATCCAGGTAATACTAAAAATTATGTTTTAAAATAGGGAGTCTACTAACATCTGACTGACAACACAGCACCACAATACATATAATGTTTTCTTACGAGTTTTAACACACAAATATTTTGCCTTCTGCATTTTGTCTTTCCTTTGCGTTGGACCAGCCTGCTATGGAAGTGGACTCTTCCCCACGCGAGTCTGTGCTGCAGTTTGAGGACCTGGACCTCCTTCCTCTCCGAGACGTGGCTGTGTCCTCACACAGTGGGGACCTCACGCAGCAGTTTGGCTTCACCATCGGCCCTGTGTGCTTCAGCTAGAGACCACCTGACTGTCAGCTGGGGAGGGGGATCTGTGTGACATCTCCCCACCTCCATTCTGCTCAGACACGAAAGACAGGAGCTGGAGGGAAGACAAAGATGGAGAGGAGAGCGAGGATGCCCTCTATGCCCTCTGTCTCCCAAGTGGACTAGCCCTCATGGCTGCTTCCTGATGTCAACCCACAGTGGGGGAATACATCTGTAAGCCTTTGGATGCAAGCTCATCCTGTATAGAGCATTGTTTTTTGTTTTGTTTTGTTGTGGTCAGTTTTTTGTTTACAGACACTTTTAATACTTCAATGAATAATTTATATATTTTGATTTAGTTTGTTATTCCCATTTCATTTTCTTTCTCAATACCTTGTTTATTAGTAGCAATATGTATGCTACAGACTTTCTCTTTCCCCCCAGATGATCTCATGGGAAGCTATACTGGAAGTAAACCAGACGCTTTGGAGCAAAACAAAAGACAGAAGTCCACCGTTTCAGCGATGTGTTTTATTAGAATACAGCCAGAATCCCATACCAAGGAAGAGTGATCAGTCTAGTTCTGTGTTAAATTATTCATGACATTGGGCTTTAGGAAGGATGCACCCAATTACTTCATTTAATTTCACTCCTGATGGTTGACTATGCTAAATTATAATTAGCATGTTAGCTATGAAACTCCGATCCTTGTATAGCGTAAGTCCAAATATTCTAAAATACAATTGACTTATTAAAAAGTTCAGTTTGTATAACTTGTAAAATAGCTTATGTATATCCAAAACCATGGTCAACCATGATTCCAAGGACTTTGACTGAAGTTAAAAGTCTCTTTAGTCTAGTAGTTTTTCACTCACGAAGTTCTTTTTGCATCCTTTTTAGAATTTAAGTCAAACTTCCATTGCTATTTGTCAAAGTTGACTTCACAAGGATTGTGAGGCTCTAAGGTGGTACAACATTAAGTACTACACAAGCCTGACTTTGTAACTGATCTGACATCTGACATAGTGCAGAGATGATAGACATCTGATTTATAATCCCAAAGACAGCTGTTGTCTGATACAGCAGGGGTGAAACAAAACGTAATTTCCAACTTTATTCTTGACTGGATGGAGTTGAGATCTTATCAATCAATCAATCAATTCAATCTTATATAGCGCTTCTCTAAATACCCGAAGTCGCTTTACAGAGTCCAGAGTCCAGTAGTCATTCATACACAGTCATACCGGTGGTGGAAAGCTACATCAGTAGCCACAGCTGCCCTGGGGCAGACTGACAGAAGCGTGGCTGCCATTCAGCGCCTACGGCCCCTCCGACCACCACCAACATTCATTCATATTCATACGATGCAATCTTAGATAGGTAATGATTAGTGTACTGTACATTTCATGTATTTTTGGTAAACAATAAGACACAGGAAGTTACTGTACCCCTTTGCCATTCTGTAGACCCGTCTGTCTGAATCCTTTCCCGATGATGAGGTATATAACAAAAATCAGGATTATTAACAACATAGTGATGTAAAAAAAAAGATCTCAGATAATTCACTTTTGTGAGATACCTCTGCCAGCCAGATGTTGCTGCCAAGACAACATGGCAACCCTGCTCTTAACCTTTTCTTCATGACGGCATGCACTTTGACCTCTCTATACCTTTAAACCACACCAGTTCAGGTGGCATCAGTCTCAGGGAGCATTTCCAATACATCAGCTTATGTCCTGCTTAATGTTATGGGTCTCACTGTGCAGGGTGTGTTAATATTTACTACCAGCCTAATGTTACCAGAGGTTGTCACATCTGTGTAGATTTGTTCCCCATGAATGTGTAAACTGTGTGCCTATACACCTATACATCAAACCACTAGTATTGGATATTTTCCTGAGGTGCAAAAAAAGTGGTTAAAATTCAAAAGTTACATTTGTTCACTCAGTTGTGGCATTATTTGTAAGAGCATCCAACAAAACAACAGTATTGCTACTCAGGCTGATCTAACTTAGGGAATCCTTTATTTCATTTTAATAACATCATTCCATTAAACATAAAGATCAGGGCATATCAATGAGAGTTACACTATGCTCCACTGTTATACTCCATGAAGACTCTCCACCCTCTCCTTTACAAAGGAAGAGTTGATTTTGTTACTGTGGTTGGCCTGACTGAGACCCATTACTGGTGCTACCCTATTTGCAGTATAAGGAAAAGACTTGCCGTTTTCAATGTACTTTTTATACATATTGTAATTTGAGGTGACAGTGTCTTAACTTATATGCAGATAAATAAATTATATGCTGGTCATCAGTTTTGAAAGGAGACTGTAGTATGTGTCGGTGTGCACCTGACTTTGGATTCATATAGATTGGGTTGGTTTGAAGACCCTTCTGTCTACACTTTAAATGCACCACAAGGCAACACATGTATATCTCTTCTAGTTCTACACAGGAGAGATGTTAAATTTCTCTGCTCTTGGTTTGCGGACTTCTCATAGCGGCCAAACCTCTCACTCTCATATACGAGTCCCCATACCCAACAACCTAGCCTAAGTATTAAATCATGGTGCATCACAACCAGCATACCAATGCTTACATATAACAAAAAACAACAAAGATACCTTTGTGAGTATTTCACTGGGGTTGTTAAGTGGACACCTTCATGTTTCCCAGAAGGCTCAACAGTGGTGTCTGGCTAATATATTTTGATACCAATATATCATTAGAACAAATTTAATTTAAAACAAAGTGGATCCTTAAAGCTATGGATTTCGCAGGGCATGATAACGTGTCTAAAGTGCTGCAAAGGCCTACACTTTCATTGTGTCATGTGGGACTTGAACTTGATTTTCACTGATAAAACAGGATATTCAGGTTGCTTTGCTAAGGAATTTTTTATAAGAATTCCACAAGCCACTTGCTGAGCGAGATTCTCTGGCTTCTTAATACTGGGGGAAACAACAATGAAGGCTATCGCATATTGAAGATGATATTGTGCTCAGATGTTTTTTAAATTAACTTTGTTCTGATACTGCTTTCTGGGTGCGAAGGGCATAGTTAGGTCGTCAGAACACATTTAGAAATAAAAATGAGTTGCATATTCATATACTGACACGCCCACGCGTAAATTCAAGTAGCGACGCAAGATTACTAGTGACATCAGCTGATACATTTGTCATGTGGTCAAAAGGAGCTGTCAGACGCTTAGTCCGTCTATCATAAACGCTGGACTTGAATAAATCACTTTCCTTGGACATTTCATGGGTTATTCGACTATGTTCGACCTTTAAATTAGCCAGAAGAAATCTTACAAACACCGATATTCTGGTTGTTGTGATGGTACTGTAACGCAAGTAAGCTATCACACGGAGTGTGTGGTGTTGATGAGTGTGTCACGTTAGCTAGCGAGCCTGGAAGATTGTTTATCACCAATCCTATGAATTCGTGGGATTTGTGGAGGGTCTACAGTTTCAGGTAGCCGCTTTTCAGTTGACCAGAGCCTGTTGTTAACGTACCATAATGCCGCGATCCTGAGGTGTTGGCTGGGACGAAAAAGGTAGGTCAATGACTAACGATAGCTAGCTTACAAGCTAAAGATAGCAGACAGCTAGCTAACACTCACTTTCGAAGGAATAACCATTTGCCTAACGCCTTAGCGTTTACGTACTTGGAGTGTTTGCATGCACTGATGTAGGTACAATGTAAACTGCTTGCTGTACCATTCTTTCAAACTGGTCCTTGTTTTACAGCTGGCGTGATGGTCTAAGCTATGTTTTACTTGACAATGCTATTACTGGTCTAAATATTCTAAGATTAGTGTTAAGCATGGAGATCTCTTCATAACAACATGAGGAAATTGGGGAAAATCCGACATCTGTTCTAAACGTCTAATAGCAGCATTATATTAAACAGCGACATTATCTTCGACTTCTCTTCTCAAAACAAAATGTGATGATTGAGAATGTTGCCCTGGCCCTGGCAGAGAACCTGTCCCATTTGTTAGTGAGTAGTATCGTTTTTTTTGCCATTTTATGTAGGTTATATGCAGTGGGGGTTCCATCTTCACCCAGAAATACGCATGTAATTGTAACGTTGTTAGAGAGGTAGGTAGATCATATTACACAAGGCAGCCTACCTGCTCAGCCCCTGCCGATGCTGGACGTGACACTTTATTTAGTGGAGCACAGGTGCCTGTGCTAGCGTTTCCTTCATGCAATAGATTTGGCCAGGTTTCTGGTTAGCCAAGCAACGACTGAGAGAGATAATGTATTTGGCTCCCATTTTTACCGTCTGTTTATTGGCCGTTTGCCGTCTTTGTTTATCTTCTGAATGACCTGCTTGACCATAGGGATGTACTCTCCTGTGAGAAAGGACTACGTCGCGCTGACCTTGCGTGACCAGTACAGCCATAACTATACCAACGGGAAACAATGGAGGAGGCAGTCCTGCTGGAGGGTGAGACTTGCACTTAATGTGGAATACCAAGTGGAAGTAAATAATGAATGAAGCAAATAACAAGACTACTATGGCTGATTTGTTTAGCAGTATCATGTATGCCATTAGCAGTTATGTTCTCAGGAGTGCTCAGTGCCTTAGTGTTTATTTGTTCTCGGGCCATCTTTGAGCTTCAAATAGCAGTGGGCCAATGGCATATGACCTTTTTGTGCCGTTTGCCAGCCCAAGTTGGAGTGCTGTATGTCAGACAGCTGAGCTTTAAAAACCAGTTCAAGGCCTCCAGAAACTGCAAAAAGGTCTGTCTTTGAAGTTGCTGTAGAAGCACAACGGAGATTTCCTTTCTCAGAAGTCAGCGGGATAAATGCTGTATCAGTCCAACATGGCTGTGCACTGACTGACCAGAAGGATTTGTTTCATTGCCCAAAAGATGCAGTAAGCCCCATTCTAAAATGGTTCATGGTCTTACCTAGTCCTGTGAGAGAACCTAAGAGACATTCAGTTGAATTCTATAGGCCCTTGACCCCTTGACTGAGACCATGGTGAGTTCTAGAACGTCCAGTGAATACAAACAGCTCCTGGATTAGGAAACACAGGCCATATCTGAAGTGCACCATGCACCTATGTAGGGTACATATTCAACATACTGATAAAGGCTCTGATTATAACTGTGTTACTGTACAGCAGTGGTGGCTGCTTTTATTGTGTCCTCCTGGGCTTGATGTGGTGGTTCATTTATATTGCCTCAGACTGCACACAGACGTCCTTGGTGATATTTAACCTTGTGAACAAGACCATTTCCAAACAAGATACAATACAGTAAGAAAACACACAAACAAAATAGCCCTGGGAAAGGTAAACCCTCAGAAGTACAAATATTCAAACTAAATATATTTGTTAAAAAAAACTAGACAGACATACAGATACACACAAAGACAGTATGTCAAAACATTGGCTTGGGTGGCCATGGCCATGGTTGGTCTTCAATGTAAAGTAAACAAGATCAGCTTGTACAGCCAAGTTCAGTCGTCAGTCAGGCTTGTTCAGTTATGTAAATAAACCAGGACAACCAAAAATGTAATGTGTAACAGGGTTCAGGCAAAGTGAGCATTTTAACAGTGTATCCCACACTGTGTGCGTGTGTTTGTTTGTGTGTGTGCGTGTGTTTGTTTGTGCGTGTGCGTAGAAATGGAAGCAGCTCTCCCGGATGCAGCGCAGTCTGATCCTCTTCCTGCTGGCCCTGCTACTGGCCTGTGGCATCATCACCTACCCCAGCCTGACTCAGCAATGGAGAGGTAAAGCCTCCTCACTGCAAGCACACAGAGCAGGATACATTTCCCAACAAAGGGGGGGGGGGCTTGCCTAATCCTGTAGCTTGAGAAGATGACCCAGAACATCTTTTATGCCTAAATAAAGGCCTCCAAAACAACAGTCTTCTCAGTTTCTTAGAAATGTGCCCATTCAGGTATTCTTCTAATTGGTGCTACATCCTCATTGTCATCGCCCAAGCCACTCCCTGGAGCCATCTGATTGGTCCACTCAGAATTTGGCAGTCAAGCTGACATGTAATAGTGTGTCTGGACTATACCTGCTGACTCTGTCTGATTCGTCTATTCCTGTGGCCTCTCATGACGGCAGGGCTTTCTGACCGCGCCTCTGAGGACGAATGGGACGCTGAGGACATCAAAGGCATACGGCCCATCCCACCAGGGGCCGTGCCCAAGGTCAACCCTGACTACGTCCCAGAGGTCGTTCCCCAAAAGGTCGTTCCCCAGGAGGTCATCCAAGAGCTGTCGAGGCCAATTGTTCCCATCCTACCTAAACCACTGGAAATGGTCAGCATCACTCTTCATGACTATTATCAGCTTGTGATGTATGGGGAGCTAGTTATGTTCTCAGATGATTCACTGATAATGAATAATGGGCCTATAAAGAAATTATTAATTAAGGATTATCCTATTTTGATTGACCGAATCAATGGAGTTAGAAATAACATTTTATCTAGTTAACACTTCGAGCTTCTTACTTTTACTTGAAATCCATACGTCCTTAGCCACGACAATGTCATTATCCTGCCCTTATTGGTGTAGTACTGACCCCCCCATGGCCACATGTCTTCACAGAAGAAACCACTTCCAAACAAACGGGGTCCCCCTGTCCTGCAGAGGCGAGGGAACGCATCAGACCCTGAGGTGAAGGAGAAGCAAGAGCCGGCACAGAAGAACGAAGGAGTGCAGGAAGAGGAAAAGAAAGGAGAGAAGCCTCTCATCAGGTGTGTTGGAACGGTCCACCTAACACTTATTAGAGGGGGGTGGTCTTGGGTCATGAATTGTTACAACCCTCAAGCACCACATCATATAACTAGAATTAGTGCCTTTGAATACAAGTGCCAACTTTTATTTAACAACCAGTCAGACCAGGTTTAATAACATGGTTGACATGGTTTTGTGGCTGTACTCAGGTTTTTATCCTGGTTTGTTTTTGAAAGAGATACACAAACGAAATGGCAACTCAGAGAATCGCATCTTTGTGCAAACAGGGAATCACTGAAGGATTTATACAGACAGCTTGACAAGAGGTCATCTCCCCTGTGTCCCTCAAATAATTGCTATTGTGGAGGCAGGCTGATGGTGTCCCATATTTGTTTATTTATCACAATTCCGTCTTGCTCATGTTTAGATCTGATGCAAGTGTGTGTTTTTCCCCAAGAATCTGTTCCAAGTAGATAGAGCGTCATGGCGATCATTCTACTAACCAGTGGTAACATTTAGAAAAGATGAAATGTTCTGTTAAGAAACCTCTTTAGGGGACCAAGTCCTCAGGCCAATAAGAATTACAGGATTTTCTACAAAGCAGGAAATTGATTTAAAATTATTCAGACTTCACCAAAATGAGGCTCATTTCAAAAATGGGTGCTGGCTCTGCCTTGTAAATTGTTGCTACAGTTGTTTTTTACAGCTCTTAAACGTTTATCCCTAAATTTGCAAATGAGGTGTGTGTTTGTGTGTTTGTGTGTTTGTGTGTGCGTGTGTGTGCGTGTGTGTGTGTGTGTGTGTGTGTGTGTGAGAGTGTGTGAGAGAGTGAATGAGCATGTATGTGTGTAAATTCCTTGTGAGTAAAGGCAAGTGTGTTTTAGGACATAACAAACCCTGTTTGTTTTTATGCCTGTGTGTGTTTTTGTCTTGTGTTGTTGTATTCTCAGCTGGAGGGGTACTGTGATCGAGGCAGAGCAGGCCACAGACCCCCCACCCTCAGTGCAGGAGAAGGAAGGAGCTGCAGGGCCCTCTAAGGCAGGGGAAGCAGCACCTCTGCCTGCAGGTGACACACAGCACTCCTCAGCACTCACTCTCTAAAAGCGATACATAGCGATATATATCACAGCGATATATATACACACACACACACACACACACACACACACACACACACACACACACACACACACACACATACATGCACACGCACTCCCAGATAGCCTCACACACCACATGTTAACCTGAAGGCTGTTCCAGTTAGTCTGTTCCCATGGAGAATTCAGACTTCTCATCGGCCAATGAAAAAGACTGAAGTATTAGTATCATCAGTCGACCAGATAAGATTTGGTCAGTTTACAGAGGAAAAGGAGCCATGCTCTGTATGCTTATCAAAATGCCACAGTCATGATTTGTCACCCAGTGCTCCATTATTCTTGCAACCTGGCTTTTTTCAGTCTGTGGCTTATTGAGAGATTAGCTTATTGGAAAGATTAGATTAGGAGTGTATCTTTCACTATAAGACATATTCATTGATCTACCTCTAGCCATATTAAGTGATTGTAACTGTACTTTGTCTGTGTGTCTGTGTGTCTGTGTGTCTGTGTGTCTGTGTGTGTGTGTGTATGCATCAGCAGCATCTGTCAGCCCAGAGGACCGCGTGGAAGCGGTGCGGGAGGCCTTCAGGCATGCTTGGAAGGGTTATAAGGAGTTTGCCTGGGGCCATGACGAGCTGAAGCCCATCACCAAGTCTTATGGGGAGTGGTTTGGCCTGGGCTTAACCCTCATCGATGCCCTGGACACCATGTGGATTCTAGGCCTCAAAGAAGGTAAGGAAAGGGGCATACCTGACCTGACCTGACAGTGATTGTAGAATAGCTAATGTAAGGCAGCTGAAATTTCACATGCCATATGTGCTGATGCTCTGAGTAGATTCTTCCAGAAGTGACAGAAATTATATGAAAGTCTCTCTCACCATCAGAGTTTGAGGAGGCGAGGACGTGGGTGAAGGAGAAGCTGTCATTCAACAAGAATGTGGACGTGAATCTCTTTGAGAGCACAATCCGCATCTTGGGAGGCCTCCTCAGCACCTATCACCTGACAGGAGACGAGCTGTTCCTGGACAAGGCCGTGAGTGACACATGCATACACACAGAAGAGATAGCTTGAGCATAGCCAGAGGCAGAGTGGCACTCCTGACTGAGCAGACCCATAGTTATTCTACCTCTTGAGATTGAGGTTGTGCAGTATTCTCTATTCCAAAAGTGTGTGTTCAGCCAGTGATTTCCCCCTCTACCACTAGTTTAGTTAGTAGAGTCTGGTGAACCAGGGGAAAGGGGGAAACCTTGGTGGTTTCATGCCACTCTGCATAACATGACTCATCAGCAGGTGTCCTGCTTAACCGTAACATCCTTTGAGAAGATTCCTATGTTCTGGAATGATCCCTCACTTCTTAACACAGCTCCTCCGCTCTCCTGTAGAAAGACATTGGATCCAGACTTATGCCTGCCTTCAAAACCCCGTCTAAAATCCCCTTCTCGGATGTAAACATTGGCAAAGGCACCGCCCGCCCACCTCGCTGGACCACCGACAGCACCGTTGCCGAGGTAACCAGCATCCAGCTGGAGTTCCGAGAGCTCAGCCGTCTTACAAACGACCCACAGTACCAGGTATGCCCACTAGGAGTGCTCTCACCTTCCCTCTCTTTACCCCTTTACTATTTTATTTTCATTGACTTTTTTTGTATCTTTATCTTTGTTACTCAGTTTAGTGAGTGACAGAAACCACTATAAATAACAATAGTAAGATTCCCAGCCAGACTTACTCTCTTTGCTATAAAGTCACAGACCAGCCACTATGAAGTCTAAAATGAATTAAGTCCAAAACAAAAAAGTGGTGTATCCATTACACTGTCTCAGGGGGTTGGCAGTTCAGTTAATGGGTTTCAAATACAAAGGAGTGGCAGGAAAACCAATTTGGGCTTTAAATTAGATCATTTGATTGTCAGTGTGCAATGTCAATCTGTTCACACACACACATACACAGACACACACACACACACACACACGCAGGAATATCTCCAACCCCTTGTGGTGAAGCCAATCTATCTCTCTGACTGTGCACTGAGTTTCTGCGATAACTGCAATGCATTTAGAGGCATAAGTTGATGATATTCAAGTGTCTCACTGTCAAGCAGTAACTGTGAGTTTAATTGAGTTTGTTGTCCTTAGAGCAGGAAAATTGTTCTTTGAAAATCAAACGAAAACTTAATGAAACTGAAAAGTGATGACTATAAATGTCTTGTGTTGAAAAAAAAAAAGTGTGTGTGTGTGTGGCCCCTGTGATCCAAGAACAAATAGAACAGTACTCAGACTCAGCTTGTCTCTGCTTCTGGCCAACAGGCTGCGGTAGACGAGGTGATGAGCCGCGTGCACATCCTGGAGGGCAAGCACGACGGCCTGGTGCCCATGTTCATCAACACCAACAGCGGCAAGTTCACCCACCGTGGCATCTACACGCTGGGCGCGCGCGCCGACAGCTACTACGAGTACCTGCTGAAGCAGTGGCTGCAGGGAGCCAAGACCGAGACCGCGTGAGTGTGTGGCATTCAAGTCCTCATTGCTGCCATTGTTTTTATTTCTATGTGATCTTCATTTTAATTATATACAGGGAAGAATAGGTTGGTTATTCCTGCGGGGCTAAAGGTAAGGTATTTGATGTGCGAGCCTTACAGAAGAGAAAACAAAAGCTTTGAGCAATTGCAGAAATTGCAGAATTGTTTTCCGCAAGTATAGTATTGTAGTATTGTTTCTGAGCTGCGTTCAGCAGGATTGTTCTCCACGGGTGTTTGAAAGCCAGTGTGCAGTCCTGCATTTTCTAGTCTCTCCGACTAGACACAAAGTATTCTGTTGGCATTTCTGAGTCTTTGCTTCCAGCTTTGGCGCAGTCTGCCCAAGGGGGGACTAATCTTAACTCGCCCTCAGCAGGTATGTCTGCCAGCGGCGCCGGGATTAATTTCCCCCTAATATGATGAAATTCTTGCTTTAAATGAGCTGGATGGAGGAGGGCCTCGCTGGTTAGCGGAGGATTATGGTTAAGATGGCCCACGAATGAATCATTTAAGCCGCGAGGCCACGCACGAATAAGGTCAGAGCGATCCACGGGAGTTTGTCCTGTCCTTTGCGGACAGAGGTTGTGATGATTTATTGATCGAGCTTGGCCTTTTTTTGCCATCCGGTGTTTGGAAGAGCAGCCCAGCCAGCCATTTTTGATGTGCGATGAGGCTTTGGACAGATATACGCTCAGTTACAAGGAGGCCGTAACCAGCTCTGTTCTCTTAATGTGAGCCGTCCAGACGTCGCTCCTGGAAATATCCCCAGCCCTGTGTGTTTTACGTCTTTTCCCACTGTTGCTCCCACCAACCAATCTTGAGCGTTGTTGTTATTATAATGAGGACTTAACGACCACTAGAATCAAATTAGTGAGGGTTGAAATGGAACACACTTGGCTGGTGGCCAATGAAGGACAGGTTTTGAGACACAAGCCACGTGAGACGCCCCCGCCTTCTAGCGAAAGGACGGTAGCGCGGGCACCACTGTGTGGTGATTTTAAAGGGTGACTCATGCCCACACCGGCCAGTAACTCATTCCTTAGAAGCAGGACACGCTGCTCTGAAACAGCCCGAGCTGTTTGCTGCCTTCAGTGAGGCAGCAAACTGTGTGAGCACAAACGATGACCAGACATATATTCCATGTCTTCCTGTATATGCGGCACACGTTAGAGTTGCCCGTGTCGATACAGAGGCTGCCACCTAATTTCTGACCACATGGTGTGGATATGGAGATGGGATGAGCGTGTGGCCCGGCGTGTGTCTCTGCTGGAGTGGAATCGGCTGTCTGTTCTCCTGACTGTCCGCGGAGGAGGCAGGTTCCCTAAATAATTCATAGATGCCGTATGCAGCTGCCACCACTCTCACTGAAGAAGATGGGATGGGACAGGACAGGACGGCACAGCACAGCACAGCACAGCACAGGACTTGACCAGTGGAGGAGTGGAGAGCCGGTGATAAGGGTTTCATTCATTTTTTTTATTTATTTGAGTTTTTGAAGTTGTCTTCAAAGTGGCCTCAGCTCCAGCGCTCGTGGGATGGGAGGTACCTGCGGTGGGGCCCTTATGTATTTTCCAGTGATGACCTCCAGGTGGTAGAGTTCTACCACGCTTACATCCTCACATCCACCAACATGCTTCTAGTGCACAGTGAATACATGCGCACACTGGTGCTTCATGGTATAGCTGACATAGCCAATCACAAAGGGTGCATGAGCTGACATAGCCAATCACAAAGGGTACAGAAGCTGTCATAGCCAATCACAAAGGGTGCATGAGCTGACATAGCCAATCACAAAGGGTGCAGCGGATGGGAAAAGATGCTGCTTGGCATTCATAAGCGATCATAGAATACATTTTTATTAGAAGCTGCCCCTCCAACTTACTCGAGCAGCCACGCATACACACACTAATACAATTGGTTATAGAACATTTCTATCTGCGTCAGTCAATCCAAAGTACAGTCTCTCTGGGTCCCTTTGGTGCTCTCTACTGTGTATTGGGTTGCCTTTCTAAGAGGGAGAAGTGGGGGTATCAATTCACTTCTTACACTCTTAATATATGAGACGTTAAATAGTGATCTGCGGAGTAGGCCAGCTCAGAGTCAGACATATCACTGCTGCAGATACAGTTGCCCCTCCTTATCCCAAAGAAGTGCAACAGTAATGATGATGGCAACGTAATTTTCCTGGCTCCATAGTTTCAGTGTAGTCTCCATTATGACATGTGGATCACTGGAACAGCCTGACCTTGTATGATCTCAAATAATTTGATTTGAATTGATTATATTCAAAACTCTCTCTGTGTCTGTGTCTCTGTGTGTGTCTGTGTGTCTGTGTGTCTGTGTGTCTGTGTGTGTGTGTGTGTGTGTGTGTGTGTGTGTGTGTGTGCTCTACAGACTATTGGATGACTACCTTCAGGCGATTGAGGGAGTGAGGAAGAACCTGCTGAGGAAGACGCAGCCCAGTCTCCTGACGTTTGTGGGGGAGCTGTCTCACGGCCGCCTCAACCCCAAAATGGTACTAGTGCCTACCCTTCCATTGAAAATGACTGGTCTTTCTACTGACATTCATTCAAGGCTAACCGAGATTTCGCCAGCAGTTTCTTCTTTGTCTGATGGCATATCAGAAGTAAATGACCAATTAAAAATCTGTGAGCTTGACTCAGATGTTCAGGCGCTAGTTGTCTAGTGCTGAGGTGGTGACAATAGCTGGGAAAAGGTCATTGTGACAGGTGGAAAAGTTTAAAGGGTGGTCCATCCCCACACAATTTAACTCACACACACGCACACACACGCTATCTGTTTTATTCACCCTGTTCTGTACTTTGTTCCTGGTTTTCCCTCATCTCTCCCCACAGACACACTTGTATCCAGTGAACACGTACGCTGCGTATTTTATTGTTTTGCATTGTCTGCCTCTGACTCATTCGTATTCAAAATGCAAACAAAAACTTTTTCACCTTTTCAATCTCTCCTTAACTCGTATGCTATTCTGTATATTTCTCTCGCCCTTTCTATTCTCCGCCCCCCCCTTCTCTCTCTCGTTCTCTCTCTCCCTCTCTCTCTCTTTCTTTTTCAATTCAAATGAGTAATGGTAACTATAAGGGGGGGAAAAAACAGAACATCGTGTGTGTGTGCGTGCGTGCGCTTCACTGATGAAGTGGCTCTATTTCTCTATGGCAAGCATCTTCAATTTGATTGTCTTCAGGTTTTTGAAAGTCTTGGTACCTAGTCTAAATGTCTATCATACCTTGGCTGCCGTGGGTCTAGTCTGGGCAGCCAGGTCTGCCTGTGTCATTTTCAATATCTAGGCTATGGTTGCTTATGGCCTTTTTCCATTTAAGATGAGGGTTAGTTGGGAAAGGCAAGGCAAGGCAAGGCTGAAGAGGTGGGTTTTGAGGGCCTTTTTAAATGATGACAGTGTGTGGGCATTTTTTATGTGATGGAAGTCTTAGGCTTTTCCCCGACAGGAAAAGATGTTAAATTCCTTGTGCTATTGGTTGGGGACTTCCCACAGCGGCCAGTCCTCTCACTGGCACATGCAAGTACTCCTACCCAACAACCTAACCAATATAACAACTGCCCAACCATAGATCCTGAGCAGCAGGATACAACAGCTACGCACAACTGACTGGTGACCGCTGCAACACGTGCCGCATGTTGTATCCAGCATTCACAAAGGCCCTCCTTCACAGTACAACATGTGCTATCTGTAGATGTGCTAAACCTGCGTTTATAATTTCGTTAGGCCAAATCGATTGAGCAGCCCTGAGGCTAACATATATCTCTGATATTTTCTATTAGTCAAATTCATTTGTGTGAGCCTCAAGACTAGCTGGATGAGGGGAGTTGTCATCTCTTGGCTTTTCAGAGTTTTAAAAAAAAGGAAGTTGTGGAAAGTTGTGGAAAGTTGTGGAAAGTTGTGGAAAGTTGTGGAAAGTTGTGGAAAGTTGTGGTCACATGTTTTGAGATTTTTCCACCACTATTGGACTAATTCAGCCCCTGAATACATTGTTAGGTGTGTTCTTCTGTAACTTGAGAATACTCTGACTGAACTCTGCACACATTTCTGCCAGGTTCTTGTTGGTAAGTCAACTTTTTTTTTTTTTTGGCATAGAAAGCCCTTTTTGCTTTCTCTTTTAAATCATTCACAGGCAAGTTGAAACTAATTTGGAGCCTGAGGTATGTGTAATGTTTGGCATGTTCAATTGCATTTAAACCCAGGGTGAATTTTCTTTCTCTGAAATTAGCATGTATTATGAAAGCTGTTAGTATTTTAATAATCTGTGGGTTAATATTCTAGAACTTATGCAAGACATTTAGGGTTCTGCTGTAGACACTCTACTGTTGGAGGCAGCAGAAGCAAATCCTCAAGAGAGACCAGGTGCTGTTGACTACTCAAGTGTTTTTGACAATTCATGAATGTAAATATTAGAGGGTCGTGATGGCGGGCAGCCCTGTTGCACACTCCGTTCTTGAGTGGAGAATTATGTTTGTTTGTTTCCAATTTTATTTGCACATTTCTTGTTGGAATACATTGTTTTTATTATGTTGTATGTTTTTCCCCCTACACCAGTTTCAATAAGTTATAAAAATAGACCATCATGCCAAATGGAATCAAAAGTCTTTTGGAAATGTACAAAGGAAGGGAATATTTTGGTTTTGTCTTGGTTTACATAGTTGTCGATAAGGGGTGTAGGGTGAGAACATTCTGATCTACATTTAGGTAAACAATCAATTAGACTTCTCCCCAGGTTATTGTGCTTGATAAGGAAGTTTATGATTCTACTGTTTAAAATGCTACAAAGTAACTTCCCCAGATTACTCCATACACAAATGCCTCGGTAGTTATTAGGGTTAGATTTGTCTCCACTCTTGAGTATGGGTGCAATGAGTCCTTCATTCTAGATATCAGGGACGTATCCAACACTCAGAACCAAGTTGAACAGTGTTAGAATGGCCAAACAAAGTTTGTGGCTTGTATTTTTAAGCATTTCTTTGAGGATGCGATCACGCCAACTCGCCGCTTGCGCTGCAAGCCTTGGAATTTCTCTGTCAACTCAGAGGTGTTAGTATGGCTTGACTGTGAATGCTTTGAAAGTGAATGGGTCCTAAACTGTAATCATAAGACCGACTATTGGGCAGCCAACTTATGAGCTGTAGGTGCAGTATATCTCCCAGGAGAGTCCCCTTGCACCCTACCATTGAGTAGGTATAGACCAAGGCTTTGGCAGAGCTCAATGTGTAACCTCCCAATTTGTAACTGTTTTTGTTTTCCACCAATTTGTCAGAAGTATTGTGGGCAAAGTATACCAAGTCTTGTGGGTAGCTGATGCCAAATATGTGGCTGTTCCACTTCATCTGAGTTGTTGTCAGGTAGAGATTCTGTTCTTTTCCCTGGGCCTGAAAGTAGTTGATTAGACTGTGGAGACTATCAACACTATCCTCATTATAGTCGGGGGATTCAGAGGGAGGAAAGTACAGGCCACAGTGGAATAAGATGTTTGCTGTCGCCGTTAGTCACGTTTCTAACTAAATACTTTATGCCAAATACATGACACTACTTTTTTGATTATAGTAATGCATTTTGCTATTTCAAACCTTGAGCTAATAATTATGCCAACCGAAACTCTTCCACGCTTGACTTTTGTACATTTTCTGGAGGAAATTGCTACTTCACAGTATCCTGTGTGGGGACAGAGTGTCACCTTGTCAGTCCTGCACCATGTTGCTTGAAAAATTATTAGATCCATGTTTTGAATGTTTTTCCTAATTTCCAGGGCTTTAGTTTTCCAGCCCAATCTGGATGAATGAATGCCCTGGATTAGTTGCTAGTGCATTTGCACCTGCCTTGCATGACAAATTCCCTCTTTTTTGAAGTGCTTGTGTTTGCAAATAGCTTCATGCCATGAATCCCAATATTCTGTGTAGAGGAGCAGGTGTACGGTACTGGGCTTGCCTGCTATCTGAGTGGTATCTGACCATCAAGTCTGGGTTTTGTCTGAGACAAGTATGCATTTTTGTCAACTGTCACTGTCTGTTAGCTGCTTAGCTCATTAAGCTAGTTAGTTAGCTGACCTATCAGAGTTAGAAAAGGTTGTACTCTGATTTAATTATTTAATCTAAAATAAGTAAAGGCTCACCACTCTTTCTTCCTGTTGGTTGTGTGAGGATTGATTTTTAGATGGTTTGTTATTCCTTTTTCTTTCTTTGTCTCCTCTGACCTGTTAGCTGCTGTTTTGGTATTGCTGTGCCTCACTGTCTCTCAGTTTAGAGATGCTCTCTTCTTAATCCAGCCAAGAGAAAATGAAGGGGAAAATACAGAAAAGGGGGCATATAGCTTTATTCTTGATCTTCTTCTCTTTGTTCTTCATTCTTGATCTTCTCTTTGTGCTCGATATTGAGTATCTTGGTTTAGGTTTTGTTCATTTTAGAGGTGTGAAATGTGGAGGAAAAAATGTGTAAATCTTTTAGGAGCTCGAGAGGAGTATGTTTAATATCTCTCTCTCTCTCCCTCTCTCTGTCCTCTCTCTGTCCCCTCTCTCAGGACCACCTGGTGTGTTTCCTGCCGGGCACGCTGGCGCTGGGCGCCCACAACGGCCTGCCCTCCGAGCACATGGAGCTGGCCATCGAGCTGATGGAGACGTGCCACCAGATGTACGCCCAGATGGAGACGGGCCTGAGCCCCGAGATCGCCCACTTCAACCTGCAGCCCCACAGTAGGCGTGACGTCGAAGTCAAGGTGCATGCTCAAAAATAGTGCCCTCTCAGAGACTGGGCAGAGTTCTTCTGCGGGTTTCTACTGTTGGTCTCTACAGTTCTTAGAACCATTGATATAAAGAGAACCCTGAAAGACCTAAAGTGTCCGGTTTACCATCAAAGGGTTCTTCAAGAAAAGGTTCAGTGTCAAAGTCCTTCCAGAGTTCTTCTGTTTGTCTCTACAGCAAAGTTCTGAAAGGGCCTACTTAGAACCATATAGTTTTTTTTCCTTGTAGGACAGTTCTGAAGAACCCTGGAGAACCTGAAGTGTTCAATTTGCTATCGAAGAGTTCTTGAAGAAAGGGTTCAATGTATAATCCTCAAACTCATGAGGAACCCTTTTGACTTTAGTTTTTTCTGGTAACACAAATAATAAACAAACAACTTGTCTCTTCTGTAGCTTGCATCTGATTAAATAAAGCAAACTATAAAAAAGCAACATTAACTGAACTAAATGAGCTGAATCCAGACAAATTACTCAATTTGAAGTTTGACATGGATGAAGCCAACATTTAATTTCACTCCCTTTTGAACATGTGCACAATAGCAATAGCAGTGACCATCAAATACTGGAAATCCACGTCAACCTGTAGGTGATTTGGGTGAAAAGACTTGCACTGGCCCTTACGTTGATCTCCCCCTCTGTGTGGCAGCCCGCGGACAGACACAACCTCCTGCGGCCAGAGACGGTGGAGAGCCTGTTCTACCTGTACAGGTATACCCACGACTCCAAGTACAGGGACTGGGGCTGGGAGATCCTGCAGAGCTTCAACAAGTACACCCGAGTGAGTATGCAACAAATGCAAGCACGAGTATGCAAGCGAAACAAGATGTGTACTCAAATATATTCTAGGGGGGGGTGGTTGGTATGCAAGTTGGCAAGAAAAAGTGTGAGTCTGCAGGTACAGCACAAATCTGTACGTTTGTACGTAATGGTGTGCATGGACACTAGGTGAGAGTGCAAGTCCACCGGCACAGTTATGCAAGTGTCTCAGGGCACAGTAATTAAGTATACATGAGATTTCACAGCCACCCGTGGAGAGGGCTTTTTAAGCAGCAGTTACTGTCTGCTGTTCTGGTATTCACTGCTGCTATTCAATTTAGCAATTTCATAAGAAGCGGGTGAGTCATCGCAGCATGGTTGAAAGATAATCAAGCTCTAATTGTCCAGCAACAAAACTGAAATGAGGGGAGGGGGAGGGGGGGGGACTCTACGGGGCCGCTACGGCCGTTGTGTCTGGCTCTAGTCTTTACACACTTCCCTCACCATTCATCAGTCTGCACTCTCTATAATACAGACACACAGACACAAGGTATTTGTTCCTCACCCCTAGTGTGTGTGTGTGTGTGTGTGTGTGTGTGTGTGTGTGTGTGTGTGTGTGTGTGTGTGTGTGTGTGTGTGTGTGTGGGTGTGGGTCTTGTATCTATGTGTAAAATCGTAAGCGGAAACAGACACACTCACTCCCACCTCTCTCTCTCGCTCTCTCTCTCTCTCTGTTTCAGGTGCCCACAGGGGGCTACACTTCCATATCCAACGTCCGCGATCCGGTGAGCCCTGGGCCGCGGGACAAGATGGAGAGCTTCTTCCTGGGCGAGACGCTGAAGTATCTCTTCCTGCTCCTCTCCGACGACGAGGATCTCATCAGCCTGGACAAATACGTCTTCAACACGGAGGCGCATCCACTGCCCATCTGGCCATCCGCCTCCTGAAAGGACGAAAGCGAGGTCAGGCAACGGGATCAACTTTTCTCCTCTTCCTCCCTGTCCCCCTCACGGGACGCCGCACAGATTGAGAGAAGGGCGTCAAACTCCACTGGGACCCGGTGTGTGGAGGCTGGCAGCTGTTACAGTGTGCCTTTTTTATCAGTTAGGTGAGACCTTCTGACAGGTCTGAAATGAAGGGATTTAAGACCATGTGAGGGCTTCCTTTCTCTCTCTCTCTCTCTCTTTCTTTCTTTCTTTCTCTCTCTCTCTCTCTCTCTCTCCTTATCTCTTTGTCTGTCTCTTTCTCTTTCTTTCTTTCTTTCTCTCTCACTCTCTCTCTTTCTCTCTCTCTCGCTCTCCTTATCTCTTTTGTCTGTCTCTTTCTCTCTTTCTCTGTCTCTCTTTCTTTCTCTCTTTCTCTCTCTTTTTCTTTCTTTTCTCTCTCTCTTTCTTTTTCTTCTCTCCAGTCCTTGGACTTGAGATTCTCGTACATGGAGGTCAATGAAAATTCTAGACTCAGAGAGTATAAATGTAAAATGTATATCAAACACTTTGAACAAAGAAATGGGAAAACCTGATGCTCCGGAGCAAAAAAGTTTTCTTTATTATTTATTTCCAGTTTGGTATGTTGGAAGAACACAAAACACACAGCGTGCTTTAGTCTCATCCTTTCTTCCACGTTGGAAGACTGAACCAAGACTGTGGATTATGTGCCAACCTGATAAGGAACATCCTGTTGAGGACGCTGTTTCTGCGATGACGTGAAATCACTGATCTTTTCACACAGATTCAGTGACGCCTGAGAACTCGGAGTGACCAGAGAGGAATGGTGGCCTCATACACTGTGATTTAGATGCCTGGCACTTCCATCATTTGTAATGTTTTGTATACAATGTGTCTTATCCAAGAGGCTGTCCAGGAACATCGAAAAACAGACATCATCATTCTAAATGACATCTCCTTGGGTCCAGAAAAAAGAAAAATTAACATTTTAAGGAAATTAATGGAATGGGTTTTTTGTGGGGAAAAACACAATCATAACTGCAAGGACAGATATTTCACAGAAATGAATCACAGTTACTGCGTGTTTTAGATGCGGAACATCCAGACCGTTTATAATGTCAGTGTGTCCATTTGTGTTCTATATATCTTCGTTTTTTTTTTTTATCTCAGTTCAAGTGGGGCTATGATAAACAAATGCCTGTTTATTTTGATAAAGTTTTATTATTTTTTTTAATATATCAATATCTGGTACAGTGAATGTCACTTGCACTCTCCTTGCTGTTGTGCTTCAGTGTCTTTTTTTTTTTTTTTATTTTTTTTTTTATTACTTCAGCACTTTGTTGACGTTCAGCCCCTCAGCTATATACAGAGACGCATTGGAACTGCATTCTGTCAGATGTAACGCTCGCTGGGCTCAGAAGCCTGGTGGATTTATGTCTCTTTGCCGTACACAGATGCAGCGAAAGTTTTGCGACGTACGCTCGTCTCAAAGGCGCGCGGGTCAATTTTGTTTTCGATTCCAGTTATTCATTAATTTTACTCAATTTGGTTTGGTGAAGTGGAAAAATAGTCTCCCTGTAAACAGACCCTTTTTCTGCTTCAGCGGTTCTAATTACAGATCAAATGTTCAAAGCCACCAGCCGAACTCTTATCTACAGGAAGAAAGGGGATAATAAAAACTAAAAAACAAACACGATGTGCAAAAAAAACATACCCAGTATTTGGTTGAAAGAAGTACTTGCAACCTAGGGTGAAGGCGAATGCCGCGTCTCAAGTGGTTCGCTTCTTTTGTGTGTTTACTATGAGAGGTTTTCTTTGTTGAAGGCCTTGCACAAGGCTAGAGGTGGCATGGTGATATAACATTGTCGTTGGTCAGGGGTTGGCACAGTGCAGGTTAACCTTATGCCAGCTGGCCAATCCACATACACAGTGTGATTTACCTGCCAACACCACTCTTTGTCCTTATGGGTTAATAATAAGTCCATAATATGTTACTTGATGCTGTGAAAATGTATGAACACAGAATGCCCTCATTTTATTGAAGGGCAACAAGCAAAGTCCGTCATTTATGAACTTAAGGCTATAGTGTGGCATGTGGGAGTGTTGCACTGACCAACCCATGTTTGCGCTTAGGATCTTGCTCATGGTATTAAATTGGCAAAATGATTTTGACAAGTTATTAAATCCGCTTTAGTTTGTGCGCGGCGGACTTTTGTCATTGCTCGTTGCTTTGCTCATTGCCAGTTGCCCGTCAAAGTAATTAGGGCCGAGTGAGCGTCTAATTTAAAACACCTCCCACAGCCATGTCACCCTTTGCACTTTTTTTTAGATATTGATTTATTCTTTTTTTTTACTTGAATTCTTCTGGAAATGCTTCTGTGATGTAAATAATTCATTGAGAGTCTTTGATTGATCAGACACCTGGTATTTTGTATGCGTCCTCTTGCCGCAGCTTTTAATTTAAATCAATCTTGCCTGCTTGCTTCACCCCACGGATGTCCTCCAGTGATGCTTTTTTTGTCTTTTTCCACAGCAAGAAGAAGGCTTTGGCTTTAAAGTGCTCAAGTCATGTGGTTTCACTAGATTTATCGCACTGCCGTGTTTATCCTCTCTGTCTTTCAGCTGATTCATTATGCCTTTCAGTCACTATTTTGATTCCCAATTACACACCCAGGTGAACAAAGTATGCAAACCGAAAAGAAAGTGAAGTAACTGAAAGAGAAAATATTTAATAAAAAAACTAAGGATTTTATCTTGAATATTTATTCATCATTTGTCTAATGTCTGTATCGAACTTGCTGTGCTTTCATACACTGTTTTCAAATAACTAAATATCAGCGACGCATGCCCTTTTGCACTTCATTTGAGGCCAACCCAACTGCAATAATCTGACCTTTTTATACCTGGATGTTTTTGCCAGCCGTAGTGGGACACAAGAAGCCTTCAGAGGATGAAAGAGTGTGTTACAAAAGCATTATGTTTTGTGTACGTCTAACAGTTGTTTAGAGACAAAACGTTTAGTGCCAAATGATGCAATCAGTCAAAGGCGGCGCACTATCAATCAGTTTTACGGTACAGCATTATGAGATAGTCACTCTCCCACTCTGTTTGGTGAGAATGCTCCACATTTCATTTGGAGAATGATCTCCGATAATGATGTACAGGATGGGGGCATGCATTACTGCCAGTTCGCCCATTTTATGCCATCATGTATAATTGAAACATAAATAATTCATCCGTTTGTCTTGCCTTAGTGTCTCATGATCTCTTCTGCCGTGGTCCCCGGGTCCAAGGCGGCCGCACCTGCGGTGCCAGTCAGTGAGAGAGTGGCCGTGTCTGGGGAGTGCTCCGAGTGGTAATGAGTTTACTTCTCTTCTGTCGGCTGGGCGACTGCTCGGTGCCGGCCGGCCTATGCTGGCACTGCTCTGAGATCTTCCACTGCGGTCTGGAACTGATTGACCGTTCATTGCTCTGTGCTCGGCTGGATCTGTCTGCACAAGTTGACTTTGCCTCACCGTGAGCCTCAAGCCACACTTGTTTGTCTGATTGACAGGCTCTGCCCAATTTTACCTTTTTTATCTTCAATGGTGACACAACTGCCCAGTGAGATCCCAACCGATGAGCCATAGCATTTTGAAAACGGTGTGGAACGGCAACTACACTTGTAGCAGATGTTACAGACTCCTTCCGTCTGGAGTATATAGTGTTCTGTTCTGGCTTCCTGCACTACATAAAGATCCTCCATCAAGCTGCTGATGCTTGTTTAAGTGTGTGTGTGTGTGTGTGTGTGTGTGTGTGTGGCTGTGTGTGTGTGGTTGTGGGTTGCACACTGACAAAAATTGAGTGAAAAGTCTATGTTCTGTCTAAGAATAATATGAAACTCAGTGAAATAGCATGGCCAGTTTACTATGGAAAGGAGTAGAACTCATTCATTGGATCTTGTATACTGAGGTCAGTGCCAAACTTGCAGAAATGCAAGCTTTGATTTGGTACATTACCCATGTAGATTTCAGTGTTCGCAGTGTTTCTGTTTTGCAGTGTGTTCACTAATAATCTCAGTAGTCAGTGCATTGGTCTCTTTTCCGTGCCCTTTCCACTGACAGTTTGTTTCCCTTTAAGCCATTTGTCGTTCCATTCAGTCATGCACTTGACAAACCTCTGGCTGACTGCCAGATACTAATATTCAATTTTCATATAAATGACCACAGAGTATGCCTTTGCATTGACCACATTTGCTGGACATGGGAGGATGCCTTTATGTAGATGTACCAGGACTGGAGTAATAGCATAGTGACTTGGAGCCCTTGTTTCATAATCAGTAACATTATACACAGAGGTGTCTAATTATCTAAATTGTCTGATCCAAATTCCTGTTGTTTTGTACTTCATAGGCGCCTTTAAAATGTGAGGTTTCCCATAGCAACAAGTCAAATTATGATTTTTCATGCCCTACTCAGTGTGCCAATTCTTGTACTACTCAATGTTCCAGCCTCCACTAGACTGCCCGGTGTGTGTGTGTGTGTGTGTTTTTTTTTTTTTTTGTGGAACTGTTGGTGAGCGGGCAAAAACACTTTCATGTGTGTACAAGAGCTATAAGCCCTGTCCTAAAAGCCACTTTCTATTTGCGTGATCTTCCAAGACCTACATCATGCAATAATGTTCCTTGCTGATGCAACCAACCGGGTTCTATGCACAGAAGAACCTACCTGCAAGAATTTCAAAACACAGAAGCCCTGCACATTAACCCAACAAGTCACCCAACAAACTGGTACTATTAAAACTCTGCTCTTGTCAAATGTAACAAGACCTATCGTAACGGGAGTCTTATTAAGACTGAATGAAGGTTGGGATTTAATTAGTCGGCTAAATGTAGCTGTCAGAAAGACCCATGATACAGAGCACACAATGGCTAGCTTTTGTCCTAGATCTACCTGGTAAATGCACACAGAACAAAAAAAATCTCATTAACAGGAACCAAACATTAGGTAGTTATCTAAACGATACCCCACTATTCATATTTGACTACATCTACAGGGAGTTTTTATTTTCATTTTCAGCAATTTAATAAAAAATTGTCTGCCTCCTTTAAACTCAGTTGCTTGCTGAATTTTGACTGTTCTTTTGCTTGTTTTGCTCGTTTTCCTCTGTAGTTTCCTTTCACTTGTCCAATGGCAGGCCCTACATTCAGATGAATGCAAATCTATCTTGTGTTTCAGAAGGCAAACATGAAAAGCGGACGCTGGAGTCTTTTTATGTTTCCAGAATCCAAACACACCATTCTCCGTCACATTGTCAAAAACAGGCCCTGTGCCCTTCTTCAGACTTGCTTTCACTACACACCAAATGATTCCATTCTTTTTTGCAATTGTACATTCTCACCACGTGCTGCTCTATCGTTTGCAGATTGAACTTGTTCTCGTTTATTTTAATGTTTTTACAGATTCTTCTCTATGCATGGCCATATTTTGCTCCTGTGCCTTTTGTCTTTGGCCACTATGATGTAGGACAGCTGCCAAATAACTGTCAGTAGGAGCCTAAATCTCACAACGAGCTGTCAGAATTAATAAGTCTCTCCATCTCCTGTAAATTGTGGAACCTCCCTACAGGTTTGTGTTTATTCTCTCTACTTAATAGATCCTCTGGTGCTCTACACATGCATTGGCCCTTTGCTGATATTTGCTGTGTACTCTCTATTTTCTTTTGCAGTAATACAAGAAACTGCATTACTTAATGCAAAACGTCCTCTAATTTGGTTAGTAATAGAGGGGGGAAAGGCAATTGTGTAAAGGAAGACCACTGATTCATTTATTGTATAAAATTTCATCTGATAAATAACAAATTGAGTTAAATGACATTGGCAGAAAGGCTGGAGCCTTCACAAGGCAAGTCAATTTGATTGGCCACAGGGAGGCACCAGAAACGTGAGCCGGCACAACTAGTTATTACGGCATATTCTAACCCACTGGCAGGTCTCTCTCCCAGGAAGATGAGATATATTACTGTATATCATATTAAATATCCCAGTAGCCTGACATTCCCTTCCATGCCAGCTTTGAGTCTGGTGGCCATGTGGGTTTAGTTGAAGTGCTATATAAGAAGTGACTTCCAGTGGCCTACCATTAAGTCGTGTCTTTTAACATCCAATGTCTTCAAGCCCATGTAGGGCACTTGTTGGGCTTGGAGCGACTGGGCCATAATGAGTCTGTGGAACTCACACATGCTTCTGCCCTCCGCCCTTCTGCCCTCTGCACAGCGAAGAGGATCTCCACTGAGGGATAATGAGCTAGCAGCTGTTTTTTTTTAAGAGATGGATGACCTCTTCAAAATTATATTCTGCTATGATCTACTGCAGCTCACGCCAGTAGATGCCAAAATAAAGTTTGCTTGCCAGTGCTGCACAAAATTAGTAGTTCAGCAGAATGTCAAAGACCATGAAGAATGTGGCTCTTCTTCTGTTAATGCAGCGAAAGGGCTACTGTGTCACTGCAGTCCAACTCCCTTTTTCCACAGAGAAATGTAATTGGATTTGTTACACTGGCATGAGAATGAGGAGATACATTTCATAGTTGGTTGAACTACCTTAAAGTAGAAAATGCAGTTGTCATTTGTGATGGCTTTAAATTGTGAGGAAACTACTGTCGAGGCTTGTGAGTGGTCCATCAATCCACTATGTCTTCTTAATGCCATACTTAAAACGATATTGACAGCCATGCTGAATGCAAGATACACTGGTCCATTTCCTGAGAGAGATGTAGTGCAACAATGCAATACACACACTGTGAGGAAACATGTTTATGATGAAGAGGTTACTCCTCAGCAATGGCTCACAGTGTATGTCTGTTCTGCTAGCCCGCTAGTCCCACTAGCCTCGCCATGAACGCCTCAAAACTAATGAACTCACACAAACCTACAACATATTTTTCTTTTTTTTGTTCGTAACCATTTCATGAGCCATGTCAATCTGTTCCGGTAGTCAAAGACATGTTTTAAGAATTCTATTAACTGACAGTCTGCTCTTTCAGTCGGTCTTATTGCTAACCTCTTGTGATATTTCATCTTTTTTTGAGGAGGAGTGAATGCTGCAAGAGAACAACGTGTGTGTGATAGAGCAGAGACCGCTGTGACAGCCTCTCCGCGGCACCGAAAGCGCAGACGGGCGAGTGGGCTGTCTCTGTGTAAGTGGGGAGCGCTGTGGCAGGAGATCGGGCTGTCGGAACCGGTGTGTGAATCTGCTCGGCGTCTATGCATCTGTGCCTCCAACACAGGCAATTTTCTGCATGACTGTGATCTATGACAACGTGCCAGCTCCTCTGACGTTGGAATTTAAATGAAACCTGCATGATTGTTTCCCCATCTCTACTTACATCTTTGCTCATTTGATGTCAAATTATACTTAGCCCTCCAAGATTACGAAACAGCATTATGACTGTCTGAGCCACAAACACGAATCTGTGTAGGTTTTTCTGTCCTTTGATGGGGACTTTTTCGTGTCTTGCAAAGTCCCATGTGTAAGCTGACATTTGGGTTTGGGTAAGACCACATCTTAAAGCACCCACAAATTCAAATTGCCTTGTCAATCCAACATGAAGCCGCTGTGTTTATGAGATAACTCATTTTGGAGGCTTGAGACATAGATATTTAAAAGGTTACCATCTCTCTTCGCCATGAGAGATGCTCGGGCCAACACGGCTCCAGTCTGTTTCTCCCTTTTCTCCCATGGTGTGATGAGACTCCGAGGAGGAGTCAGAGGGTTGAGGGTTTGTGGAGCTTTTGCTGTTGGCAGAGATCTGACAGTGCCGGAGCGGGCCAGCTCAGCTGCTGTTGCCTGCGTCTAATCTCCCTCCGACCAGCCCTGCAACAGCAGCACACATGCCCAGCCCCTTCAGGAGGAGGGCCTCTGCCTCCCCAAACACAACCGCAACCAACAGATTTGTCCTGCCACTGAAATCAGTTGGGTCAATTTTTGTCCAGCCACTATGATGGGATGACAAGACTATTGAGAATCATAACTTCTTGACCTGCCATTTCAAATCAATTGGACACACGTCAATCCTCTGAAGGTACAGACAGCTCAGAATACAGGTCAAAGCTCTGCTCTAAATCCTGTCGGTCATGCAAGATTTGTCTGCTGTCGCTGTTGGCTATAGCTTGGCAAACTGTTTATTCAGTTTTCAGTCAAACATGATGTCATAACATCACTGACAAGCCTTTTTATGGAGGTGTGCGAGTTAAACCAGTGTGTTTGTCTCTATCAACCTGTAGGCTGTGTTTCAAAGAGCTCTTTGACTCGATGTTGCAGAAGCATATTTGCCTCTAGGGGGCGCTCTCCTGTTCCATCTCCTTTGTTTGTCTGTAGCCTCAGGTTTCCTCTGGGTGAGCTCCACTCTATCAGAGTCTCACTCAACATGGCTTAGCAGACATGGCTTTCAAAGCCATGAAGAGGGAACATAATGTATTTAGTCACAGTCCTCAGCTCTGATTTGTGTGCTTGTTTTAATTCGCCCTCTCCTTCCGTGGTTGCAGATGAATAATTGGCATACCCAACAGTAATGTAGCGTAAAATCTGGAGGCTGAACTAGGAGGTTGCAACAACAGGGAATTGTGCCTTTTTTACATCTTTTTTTTCCAGCTGCCACCGCAAGGTATCAGCCGGCCTCAACCTGGGAGTCTAATCCCACTCCCCCCTGGTTCGCAATCTGTGACAGCAGGCAAGGGTATGATGGGAGAGGTTTTGTTTGGGCCGGAAGGCATTTCGGCGCACTCACTGCAAGCTTCCAAGCTGTTCATTTGCCCCCTAACAAGATATCAGAGCATGATAGAAAAAAGATTACTTTGTTTATTTCGAGTATTGAAATCACCAAACCACAAAATAGACTCGCTCAAAAAGTGCAACCACTTGAAACACCTGTTTGTTTTCCAATGCGTTTTCCTTATGGCAATGAATGGATAATCTTTTTCCAGGTTAACGTTGTCATTTATTTGCAGGTATGCTGCACTTACATTGTGTATATGTTATGTCCAAGTGATGCCATCTGCCAACCATAACTCCTGTACATCTTGGATTTGCCTTTATGAAATTTTTCATAATGCTGTAATGCATTCACTTTTAATGAATATGCATGTGTAATATTAGGTCATGGTGTGGCAAACGTATGATTAATGTTGGCTTTTGTGAGCACCTCATTAAGTATGTCCCACAGCTTGAATTAAAATGAGCTGATGGATATCACCCTGGCCTGCCGTCCAACCCCAGAGACGATTCAGGGGGGCAGAGTGACATTTAAACACAAGCCCCCAATAGCAGGTTTAATTTGGACTGGGGGATGTGGTTGGAGATGAAGTGGGGTTGGCTAAGGACAGAGGAGTGATTTTAAGGCAGCGCTTTCAGAGTGCTCAATGATGAAGATGGAAATTGGCATCCAAAATTGGGCTGAAGTGAGACACCTCAGGAGGCAGTCAACTCATTTGATGACCTGCTCACTCTCTCTCTTTCTCCTCAGCCAAATCCAACATTGAGTGGATTCCTTGGTTGCCTTGGCCGTCTCAATAGGGATGCTATCGAGTATACTTCATGTGGTTGTTGGCTTGTTAACCATACCACAAGAGCAGCAAGTATAGCTGTATGCTGCACTACCAGACAGTGTTCTTCAGGTGGATGTTCAGTATTAGCACCACTGAGATGAAAGCTAGTCCTCTAATTCTGACTGTCCACTCCTGACTGGAGGTTACCAACTGATTTCTCTCGGGTGTCTCTCAGGAATTGTGATATGTAGGAGCTAGCAGCTCTGTGCTCTCCTCCTTTCCCCTCCGCTGAACAGAGGAGGCTGCAGGCACTGTGTACCGTACGGGTGCTTTGCATGTATGTGGGAAAAGACAAGATCATGGTGCAAAGGAGACCAGCTCTTTGCCCCTCTTATAAGAGCTTACCTATCTTTACACTGGGTGGGAGAGGCGATAACTATGGCGTATGTAAGTGGATGTCTGCATTCCCCGGTGTCATTACGGGTATACTCCACTAGGGGCATGGCTGCATCATGGGCATTGTTTCGGGGGATATCTCTTCAGCAGATTATGGCCACTGTCTGCTGGGCATCGTCTGACACATTTGTAAGAGTGTGTACAGACTAGATGTGACTATGCCTTCTCTGGCACATTGTGTTTTGACTGTGAGCTCAGCTAATGGCCCCACATAGCGCCACTGGGAGGAGATGGAACGGCCACAGATCAAAGTGATCTAGGGGTGCACTTCCCCACTGTTCAGTCCTCTGGCAGATCTGCTTTCGGTGAGCGTATCTGCAAGGCGGTAGTTATCCATATCTTCCCAAATGTGAGATACCAAGTGAATCCTTGAAAATCCTTGTGGGTGCTTTAAGATGTGGTCTTACCCAAACCCAAACGTCAACTTACACATGGGACTTTGCAAGACACGAAAAAGTCCCCATCAAAGGACAGAAAAACCTACACAGATTCGTGTTTGTGACTCAGACAGTCATAATGCTGTTTCGTAATCTTGGAGGGCTAAGTATGATTTGACATCAAATGAGCAAAGGATGCTTGTGTAACCCCCGGTTCTTTGAGAATAGAAGTGAGGTATCTCAGCAGTGCACGAGAACAGATACGCAGAACACACTGAATGACGAGAGAGGGACTTGTGTCTGCATGTATAGGTGGGGTGGAACCCCAACATTGGATTGGATTCAATTTATTTTAATTTCAATTTATTGTCATCGCACTTTAAATATTTCTAAACACAATGTGCCAGAGAAAGCATAGTTACATCCAGTCTGTCAAGTACAGAGGCAACGAAATGTGTACATCATTTCAACATCATGCACATTCCTACATCTGAGATACCTCACTCATATTCTCAAAGAACTGGGGTTACACAAGTATTCTTAAGTTTTAATGTAGACAAGCAGTGTGATATAATGGATAGGGTAATGTTCCTGTGAGTCAGACAGACGACAGGCCCTGCATGCCATGTGCTGCCTTTAGGCTGTCTGTTTCTGTTTCAACTTGTGGGAAAATGGTGCGTGTAGCTGGCAGAATTCAAAAAAATAATTAACCCCCTACAGGTCTGGGCTAAGCCCTGAATGTTTTCAACTCCTAGCTCCACCCCTGCTGGGGAGGATAACTAATTCATACCAGTAATAAAAATGCATTGGTGCCATAACAGCTATAGCAACCACCTCAAGTCTGTCTGTCCCTGGAGACCGGGGTTGCTTGGCACACTTTTCACTCTCTAAGTCATGCCATATGTTAAATGTGTCTAACCAGCACTAACTGAAAGATAGAGAAAACCAGATACATTTAATGTTCCTAAAATGATTTATTCATGAGTAAAGACATTTACGCTTGTGCGCTTGTGCCATCCAGCCCCAGCACTGAGATTGGTTGGCACATGCAATTGGGTTGGTTGGCACATGCAATGGGGTTGGCCGGCACAGATTTGAAATGCTATACTTACAAAGACTGACATGGCAAATATAAATCATTTTATTTAATTCAAATCAGAACCAGAAAATATTCAATTTTTTAACCAAATAACAGTTTTTCGTAATTTACCTTTTCATTAATTACCATTTCAAGAAAATAACATTTGCTCACACAATAGTAGTTATGATCTTTCATTCTCTCATTTAAAACACTAAATCCGTGTGCCAATCAACTCCACCCACATTAGGACACACCTCTGGACTAAAATGATGTTAGCCAGTTAGCTAGCATCACTCACCACAGACTTTCAAATTCCTTATCAAAATATAGCTTATCACTATCAACTGAGAATAATACATTTCAGGTATCTCTATATAACACAGTTCTATAATGTATTTAGTGAGGGGGGCTTTTATTTTTTTACACTGAAAATTTAAAAGTTGTCCTCACCTCAACGGTTAGTGACCTTCAGATGTTTTGACAGAATGGATGTGTTCAGGCCAAGAAGTCAATGATTTTAATGTAATTCTTTTGTGGCAGTACCCTGTAGTGGTATCGACATTAACTGTGTTCAAACCAACCCCTCTCCCCCCTAATCTATACGGAAACTGGTGGACCAGGTAAATTATCTTTGTAATTCAATGATGTGACACCGCTGGTACACAGAGGTCGACAAATCAACATCTCTACATGTAATTTAGAAAACTGTCATCTGGAAGCGTGACCCATGAAGTAATATAGCTTATGTTTCTGCAGAGGTGCACGGCAAATTAAACCGCGTAAGAGTATATTTACTGCCTAGCGATGCAGATGTACATCTCAGCTAATATGGAGTCTAAAATCTCCTTCTACTCTGTGTGTATTTGGAATTACTCAACCTAGTCTCACAGGTTTGGCTAAATACTTTTCAATACTAATCAAAGAATAAGTAGAATGTTAAAAATCAATAGTTCTATCAGACATTTTAGACCAATACTTGAACAAGGAAACAATGCAACCAATTGTTATAGGCTTTCTTCTATTCTCTTCTATTATTTTGTGGTATGTGATTTTTTTTCCTCTAATGTGATGGGATGATAGATTCACAGATCAAAACCATTACCACTGATCTGTGAATGTGTTTAGGTTGTCTCTGTCCAATCGTAATGCTGCTCATATTAGTCAGGTGTGTGTGTGTGTGTGTGTGTGTGTGTGTGTGTGTGTGTGTGTGTGTGTGTGTGTGTGTGTGTGTGTGTGTGTGTGTGTGTGTGTGTGTGTGTGTGTGTGAGAGAGAGAGAGTCACTTTGCAACTGTGCAAAACTGGTGATTCCAGGTGAGTCATCCTTGGCTAAGCCTATTACATAAAGCACTTGACTTAAGTCTCTTTTTCTCAGTGCTGGGTGATTAGAATAATGAGACAGCGGTCAAGATAATTTTCATGTGTCTAGGCTGCCGCATATCTTCCCTCATTTCCAAAGGCTATCTTAGTCCAAGCTTATTCATCCAAATGTGTGTGTGTGTGTGTGTGTGTGTGTGTGTGTGTCCGCTCTCTCACTCATCTCGCTCCACACACTCCTACCCCTTCACACACGCGCACACATGCACACACATGCACACACACGAACACAGACTCATCATTAGTTACCTCCATACCGCTGTCACTCATGTCCGAAGAGCACAGTAAAACCCATTTTCTTGTCAAATTGGGTGTGCATCCAGGAAGGCCGTTGCACTCCATAGGCGATTTGACATGCACCACAGTCACGGAGAGGTGCAGCTCTCTGCAGTGGAAGCTAAAATAAGACAGATAGCCATAACCATTAGTAGTGCTGATAGCAGAGGTGCTAATTACCTTTGTTCTCTGTTTTTTTTTCTCTTTCAGCTGAATGGCGCTACTTTTGTCTTTAAATCTGGCAGTCAATTGAGGGAGCGCTCCTTTCTTTTCGTAAATTTGTTTGCTTTTGCTGTCTGCCATCAAGTCCTCCGTCTCTTAATTACCTACATCAATCATTTCAACCCCCCTCCCCAACACACAGACACACACACACACACACACACACACACACACTGAGTCACCAGCACTCTGACAGCTCAGACAAAATGACTAAATTCCTCATTATCTCCTTTCAAATGAGCTTTTGCCAGGTAGACTGCGATCCCTCAGACAACTTGGGAATCCTGCAGATTTGCAAGTGATAACCTGGACCCCTGGATGGCTGGCGGGCGGGAGGCAGAGCCCTGTGCTCATTATTTCAGGCCCTGCCAGTCAAACTCAGCGGAGATGAAGCGCTCTCAGAAGGCCCTAATCCAAGCTTGATATGGCGGGGCTGTTAATATCTGCACTGAGGCTGCACATGACATTTCTCTTAAAAGTTACCAATGTAAGCAAAGACTAACTACATTGCAAACAACCAACACCCCAATCAAAAGGAAAACATTTTCATGGATGTAAAATTGAAATGTTTAACGATAGCTAAATATTTTAAAGATGCGTTTGCTCTGGAGTGGGCATTATGTTTAGTAACTATTTCTTTATGGGAGAAGGGTCATCCTCTGTTGTAAGAGCATCTTGAAAACATTTGATTATACTTTGATGTTAATTTGATTAGGCCTAATGTGTTGCAGCATGTTGTGCCATGTTGCCATGGGATATCTAGGGTCAGTGCATTAAACAAGAATGACTTGCTCTGTGCAGCAATGTAGCCTGTGTGAGGCACTTACTGACTTATGAGTATGGCAGTTTAGAAATATTTAAAGGGATGACTCTGATGCACTACCTAAATGAAGTAAACCATATATAGCCGGTGAACGAAGCCTAAATTAGCTCCACGCCGAATGTGAACATGTTGTTGGTTACTAGGCAACTCAAGAGCGACATGTCGTTGCGTCATTTCCTGCGCAGCCACGGTTTAGCTCGAGACTTCGAAGCGCAGTCCAGTGGATAGTATTGAAAAGCTGACGGGGAGAGCGCAACACAGGGACTTGTCCATTTACCTTTGCAACTACATCTCTCAAAGGAATAACATAACAGAAGAATACAACACAAAGACAAAAGGAAACAAAAAAGCATTTGCCTTCGGATTTATGATCGTTTTTAAAAGTTGTATGTACTTTTTTCTTCGATGAATGTAGCTTCATGCTCAAAAGAAACGGCACCTCTCGTCTTCATATATACTACTATAATACAGCAGGGAAACACAGGAGAGGGGACTTTGCGCATTTCTGGTGAGAAAAAATAGAAAAGGCTGAGGAAATATTTCGCTTTTATATACCAGTTCTAAAGGCATACGCACCCTGACTTGTCTTTCATTATCGGTGTGGACGACGCTTTCGCCAAAGATATTGGAGAAGCAGTTTGGAGGCTACTTGACTCCCGTATGCACGAACACACGACACCTTGGTCAACGCTGGTTTGAATGCCGGAAAAAACCTTATTTGAATGTTGTGTGCTTGTGTAAGAATTTTAAAAGTTAGTGCTGTTTTAGTTAGCCCGTTTATAACGCTTTCCTGGCATGTACAATGATTCTGTTTATTCAGGACTATAGACTAAAACTGTAGACTATATTTTAAAACTGTAGACTATATTTTACATCAGATTAAATGTGGGCCTATTTAAATTTTGCATAATTAGACTTGAAAGCTATTTGGGTTAGACAACTTTGGTAAGCATGTCATTTTATGAGGACTACGGCCAGGAGTTTTCGTTCAGTAAGTCGCTTCGGAGTTGCTGACCGACGGCAGTCTCTTACATCACGTCAATGCTTGCTCGGCTTCAGCGTCGCACCGTGGTCCCGGTAGCGTTCTAGGATGAGCACGGATCTGGATCGCATGTCGCTGAGTTCCTCGGTGAACTCGGTGGCGTCCAGTGCCCGCTCGTTGTCAGTCAACGTCAAAAAGCTGCACAACGCACTCAACCTACTGCTCAATGAGTTCGAGCGGGAACAGTTTATCCACTGTCTTAATGTGTATCACTCCAAGCGCAACGTCTACGACCTGGTTCAGACGCTTAAAGTCATCCTCAACGCTCCCAGTAAACGCCAACTGTTACCCATGTTACGGCTGGTCATTCCACGCTCGGACCAGCTTTTGTTTGACCAGTACACCTCGGAGGGTCTATACTTAAAATCGGATTTAGTGGCGAGCAATGGCAGCCCCGAACCAGCTCGGGAAGTTGCTAATGCGAGTCCCACTCTCGCCACGGTCTATCCATCGCAAGTGGCTCTACGAGGGTCTCCAGACACCGCCAGCACCAGCAGCGACGGGGGTACTACTCTGGTGCCGCTGCTCGGCAGTCGATTCCTGCACGAACCCCCAGGAGAGCTCCGACAGGTGACCCTCAGGCGGCACAAGAGCAACGAGGGTTTAGGTTTCAGCATCCGTGGAGGTTCCGAGCATGGTGTCGGGATCTATGTGTCGCTGGTGGAACCTGGTTCCCTCGCCGAGAAAGAGGGCTTGAGGGTCGGTGATCAGATCATGAAAGTTAACGACAAAGTGTTCGAGAATCTGACACATGCTGAGGCTGTGAAGGTAAGTGTGTGTGTGTCCGTGTCTCATTATGAGTTATATGTTCTCTAGTCTTTTAGTTATTTGTCTACATCAGCGACATCTGTGGCTTTTTGTATTTCATGCTCTTTAGTCTTCCATGACAGGCTGTATTCTACCAATGGCTTTTAAGCCAGAACTGAAGGAACCTAACAATGCATTTCAATTTCCGGAGATTCGTCATACTATGGCCACAGTAGTGTGTTACCTGCACTTTCATTCTAAAAATAAGTTACGTCCCCTGAATTTCAAGCCTCGAAGACACAATCATATTGGTCGTGTGCTATTCTATGGTAGTGTGATTCTCATACCCCATGCAGTTTGAATAGGTGGTTTTCTACTTGAGGTCACCAGCTAAAAGGATAATTTCCTCTCGACAGAAGGCTATGATTTATATCTGGAATTACAGGATGCGGATGTTCGACTGAAGCACAGATTGTTTTGGTTAGGCGTTGTTAATCTTGACCTGCCTGGCCGAGTTTTTTACTATAAGGCACATTTTTCTCATAAATTAACCTTGAACTTAAGAATTTGTTATACTAGTCAGTACTAGGTGAGATCCAGTTTGTATCCCTAAGTAAATTATTAACCTAATTTTGTCCTAAGGAAATTATATGGGTCTGATTTTATGCTACGTTAAATCTATTATATGACTGCTGTCCATGGTCCTGAAATGGAAAGCTGTACAATGGAAATGTGTACTTATAAGCGACACAGAATAGCAGAGGATGCAGAGGATCCATTTTCATTACGAATTAAATGCTGCCACGCATGTAAACGAGAGCAGACTTTCAGTATATAAACCTCCCTCTATTATAGCACTTCACACAGAAGTCAGTGTGCAGGACAAACATTTCAAATAATGTTTACAGTTTATCACACTGAAACGGTGCCTTCTGGCAGCCAGCTCTCCTCAGCTTGTTGCCTGGCCTTTGAATTCAGTGCTGCACCATGCCTTGTCCTCTCTGCAGTCCAACCCTGTGCTGGAACACTAGCAATATGGCTGATGTGGTGTAGATTGTCCTGCCACATGAGTGTGAGCGGGTGGGAGGGAGGAAGTAGGGGGAAAGAGCCAGGGTGTCTGTCAGTAAATCATATTGATCTCTCTCTTTCTCTCATTCGCTTTCTCTCTCTCACTCTCTCTCTCTCTGTCTTTGTATATGTGTGAGTGTGTGTGTGTGTGTGTGTGTGTGTGTGTGTGTGCACTTGTATCTCCTTGTGTTCGGACCACCTTTTTGACTGGACAGCCCTCTGTGTTGTCGCTCACACACGTGGTGCTGATGGAAGCTGATAGAGGCACATCTGGGCTCTGGCGCTGGCCACAGATAGGATTAAAGAGCTGGCAAGAGAAAGACAGAACAGAGTGGGCAAAGAACTGGGGAGACACCCAAAGACATTAAAAGCCTGCTGCAAAGACAGACGAAGAAGGAGAGGCCTAAGCAGAGGTATATAAAGGCATTTGTGTGAACTGCTAGCACTTCAGTGTCTTTACAACACACAAAACACAGTATGATGTTTACCAGCTCTATGTGCCTAATAGTGTGGTGGCCTTTGAAGCTTCAATACACAACACATCTTCTCCAGTAAATCATGGCAGAATAAATGCATAAAGACCCCCAGGTGAAGAAAGCAGGAAAGCTGCTCACCAGGCTGATGTTATCTTTCCAGCCCAAGGGCCCAGGGTGCACCTGACTGGGATAGAAGGCAGAGATACTGGATGAGGTGGGGGTGGGTTGGAGGTGCCTTGCTGTCATGGTTGGGGTGTATTGAGGCTGTGTGTTGCCCGTTGGCGGATCATGATGGGTAGGCCAATCTTCAGGGCGCTCGGTGCCTGCCTACCTACGGGAGGAAGAGATAAATGGCTGTGGGCTCATGCTATCTCTCTCTCTCTCTCTCTCTCTCTCTCTCTCTCCCAAGCTCTCTCTCTCTCTCTCCCGCCCTCTCACTCTTCAGGCCCTCTACCTTTCCCTCTCTCACTACAGCTCCTTGTCTGAAGGGAAGGCCTTTCAGCACATGATTTCAGCATGCATGTTTCGCTCTCTCTCTCTCTCCCTCTGTCTCTCTCCTTCTGTCTCTCTCGCTCTTTCTCTTTATTTTCTGTCTCCTATTTCTTCTCTTGGCCCTGCTCATCTTACTTCTAATGCCGGTCCTCACTGTCCCTAACTGAAGTCGAAGGAAAGGATTGTAAGCATAGTCTAAGCTTTATGACGGTTTCCTGCTCAGTTCAGTTCCTCGTAAGGTCTGTACTCTAAGCAAGCGCGGTGAGTGAAGCGGTCTTGTAAACCGAATTTATCGCACAGAGTTGTTTACAGACCTTGTTACACAGACCTGCTCGTATTTTAGTCTACAGGGAGTTGTTTGGAAATGTGTGGTATGTTGTTGCCTGCCGTGGAGGATGACTCCTTGAGAGTTCCCAACCGATGGAAGCCCAAACAGATGAGTGTTTTGGGGCTTGAGTGCCGGTGCCTTTCTGCAGTCGCTCCCGCACCTCGCTGTTTTAATTTGACCTAAATAATTCATCAGGTGCTTTAATTAAGCCCCATGAAGCTCAGTGGAGGGGTTGATTCCCTTGCCTTTGTTGCCGTGGTGCTAAGAGCTGATTAATTACCAAATGTTTACCCACGTCAGGGGAGTCAGAAAAATGAGAGGAGAAGTGGAGTCAAATCCTTTAGACAACCCAATTTATGGCTTTGAACACTGGGACAGGGGAAGTCAAACCAGGATGGTCTCTCTCTCTCTCTCCCTTTCTCTCTCTCTCTCTCTCTCTCTCTCTCTCTCTTTCTCTCTCTCTCTCTCTCTCTTTCTTCTTCCTTCTTTCTCACTCTGTCTCTTTCTTATTCAGTGACTCAAATCCAGAGGGGCTGACACATATCGCTCAGTCAATGTCCCTCTTGTGGTCATTCTGCCAAAGCCACTCCATTGTGACAGCCTAATTAGTTTACAATGGACTGCTGGGCTGTATTTGTCAAAGCAGCCTGCAATATATCACCTGAATTGAATGCATGTGGTGTATCCAAGCCTCGCCCTCCCCGCACCTCAGAAATGTGCTGTTTCACCCGCTTATAAGGTCACCCCCTAATGAACAGCTCCGCTCAATCCATTTAAATTGCCTTATTGAATGAGTACATGCCCATAACATTGGGCAAGAGAAAAAATTGAGCTACACACTATCCAAGCAGTGATATCAGCGTACTCAATGGTTATATATATTTTATATATATATATATATATATATATATATATTTCTTACTTTTCAATATTGAAGACTACTTACAGTCCCAGAATTTATGTTGTTTATAAGTTTTTACATGTACAGCTTTAAGGTGGAAAGTGTTTATCCAAAGGTGTGATAGGTGTAAAGGACTCTCTCTAAGTGTTCTAGATTTGTAGCTTTAATTGGATTGTTATTATGGACTAATACAAAAATAACACTTAAAATAAATACACAGGAAACAAACAATAACTGACCTATTACAAAAAAACATTTATCATAGATCATTGCATGCAATGTCTGTTTTACTTAATGGTTAGAATGATACCATTGCCGTGTAGAACAAGCTCTATGTTATTTTTTTTACTGCAAAAACGTAATGCATCACCTTCAACTTCTACCAGAGTCTTCCAGCTCACGACACAGGTATTTAGGGGATGAAATGCATGACTGTGGAATGGGAAACATATTGCTGCTGGCTTTCTCGTGAGGATTGTTCCCACTGTCGCGTGTGATCCTCTCCGTCATCTGGCAGTGACCGTGATAGAGCTCCTGTTGGCTTGTGATTACAGGGCTGATGGATTACCGGGGCTCCGTGTGTGGGCTGGGAGTCAGGGGCACAGTCCTGCTTCTCTCCCCTCCCAAGGGCACGCAAGTGGGGAGGGAGGGATGGGATGTGGAGGGTGGGGGTGGGTGGGTGCTGCGAGAGGCCAGGGGAATGCAGAGACAGGGTGACAGCGCGAGGACAGCCCTCTCATGGGACAGAGCTGACAGACGCATGGGGAAAAGGATTTGGGGCAGATTCAATCAACCTTCAACAAGGTGCTTCACCTTCAGGGAATTCAAAAAAAGTGTGTGTGTGTGTGCGTGCGTGCGTGTGTGTGTGTGTGTGTGTGTGTGTGTGTGTGTGTGTGTGTGTGTGTGTGTGTGTGTGCGACTTTTGCGTTTTCATTGGAAAAGTATTTTCTGATACAGCTAAGAATACATTTCCTTAATCAGGAGAAGCACTCTGATCGTTTTGAGATTTGTCAAATTGAAAACACTGTGGTGAGAGGGGTGAGCTGAGCATTTGGGAGATTGGTGTCTTGATCTGTTGGTTTTTGTGTAGTCATCGTCTTCCCTGCAGCGGGCCGGATGGCCGGGCCTGAAGCCACTCTGAATCACAGTTTTCCCTGTGCTCCCGCTCTGTCCTTAGGGTCAGCCTGAATCATATCGTGTGCTCTGACAGGGCGTGCACTCAAGCCAGTGCAAATCAATTCGGGCGCACAGCAGTGGTGTGCCGGACAAAATTGAGTTAGTGAAAATGTGTTGATGTGTACACACACACACACACACACACACACACACACACACACACACACACACACACACACACACAGAGAAGATTTCCTTTTATTCATCTTTCTGGGTCAGAACTTACTGACAGACATACACTGCACACACACACACACACACACAGACACACAGACACACACACACAACACACCACTTTCACACATACACCCACACACACACTCACACACACACACACACACAGACACACACGCACACAACACCTCACTTACACACATACACGCACGCACGCATGCACACACACACAGACACACACACAACACACCACTTACACACATACACGCACGCATGCACACACACACAGACACACACACACAAATATTCCTTCTGTCCTTTTGTTCCTCTCTTTGGAACAGACAGACACTGACACACACATGGTCTCAGCCTTACTGTCTTGATGTTGAAAGAGGTAGGCCCCCCCTCTTGTGGACTGATAATCTACTCTTCCTGCGGAGAGAGGAGCAGAACAGGGAGAAACAAATCAGAGAGGGAGAGGGAAAACAGGATGAAAAGAGAGAAGTGCTGCGTCGGTTCATTCCCTTGACTCTGAGGAGCGTGCTGTTTGCAAATCCATATGCCACGAATATGACAAACAAACATGCCCACACACACACTTGCATACACACACATATATACATACACACACACACACACTCTTACTGAGAGAGACAGACAGACACAGAGCTGTTAACAACTTTCAGAAAAGGTAAAGAAGAAGGCTGTGCTCTAACAGGGTTACATAAGAACGCAGAATAGATCTGAAAATCACGGTAGAGGCTGAAGTTTTGCACTGACATTGAGCGGGTTCCCCCCTACCTAATGGGCTGTCTTTTCAGGAGCACTTGGAGAGTGTACGGTTTGAGTTGTGATCAAACACCAGAGGGATAGTGAAAGAGAATAAAAAGAGAGAGAGGAATGAAGTGACAAAAGCGAAGAGCTGGAACAAAAAGTAAAGTGCAGGGAGTAGAAAGCCACAAAAAAAGCGAAGGTAATATTGACTTAATTCGCTGTGACTAAAGCCCAATGTTTACTGGGCCATTCCAAAGGTGCAGGGCCCTCATTCATCTTGAAGCTTCTGCCTTCCTCTTGCTGAGTCAGATTGCTGAGTGGTTGGAGAGGAGTTCATCATCATTAACTCAGGTGTGCCCATCCAATAAGTCTCCATTATCCTACGAGTCACAGACTGTGACTCCTCAGAGGTGAATGTATCAGCATCCCCTATCCTTACTTAAACTCAGGGACACAGCAGACCCGGAACATTTGCCGAAAAGTTTTTTGGCTTTCATTTTTTTTATCAAAACGTGTTGTGCCACAGCAATATTTGACATTCTGGATGAATAATATGAATAATTGTGTTTATTATTGTTTTCAGTCATTTTTGTTGGACGTCAGTGTCAGAGAGATATGCTGATTTCAGAGCTGGTGACTCACATCTTAGAACTGTTCCTTGGCAAACAGACTGAAGCGGGCATTTCACATATTGTTCACGCGGAACTGAAATGGACTTCTCCCTTAGGAAATCCTTCTGTCAACACCCAAGGCCACAGCCAGAATAATAAATTGACAAAAGCAAACGCACACTGCTCCTTTGGAACCTATTGCATCTGCTGTTACTTGCTTTTATAAATAGATGAGTCGCGGAAACATGCTGGCCTTTTGTGTGTGACTGTGTGTGTGTGTGTGTGTGTGTGTATTCTGTCTGTGGAATTGAGACTCTTTTGAGTCTTTTGATGCAGGTGCCATGTTTGTCTCCGTCACTAGGGAGAGAGCTTTCTAGAAATGCGATCTGGCTCGGAAGTTTGACCTGACCTGCATACGCCTACTCTCCCCTACCTGCCGTGTGTCCATACCATCTGTTACACTCCCACACACACACACACACACACACACACACACACACACACACACACACACACACACACACACATACACACACTTGTCGATTCTGGGACTGAGAGAGGAAATGACAGTGGGTGTCCCCTCCCCCTTGCACAAGGGCATGCTGGAGAGCGTTTGCATCCCTAATCAAGCCGTGTTCTATTCATGATTGAGAAGCAGCCAATCCGACCAGCCATTCCGCTGCAGGCTACTGATTGGCTCGGGTGAGGACCCTGATCAGGGATTGGGGAAAGTGTAAATTATTAACCAGGTGTTCTGGCACGCCGCACGCCTCCACCTGTGACAATGTAATTGTGTCACAGAGAGATACAGATAGAGAGAGAAGTAGGTGCTATCCCTCTTTTTTTCTTTCCTTCTCTTACATAGTTTTTTTTCTTTGACTTTGGCCATTTCATGTCCGTGGGCTTTATTCTCTCTCTCTCTTCCCTCCTTTCTCTTTCTCACTCTTCTTCTTTCGCTCTCTGATTTCCTCACTTGATTAGAGTGCATGTTACCTGTGCACATGTCCGGAATGCAAAGCCTGGCTTATGGCAAGGCCGGGCTTCAACTGCTGATTCAGTGCCAAGACTTGGGCACACCGCACGACCACAAACCACCGCAGAACACACACAGACACACACACACACACACACACACATACACACACACATATCTCTCTCATCATTTATCTCTCTTTTCCCTCTATCCATCTTCCATTTGCCTACTGCTCCTGCCCTTGTGTATATTTAGAAGGTTCGTATTGATCTTGATGTTGTGCTGCCGCTTGCCACAGGCGATCTCCGAGTCACGTGTGAATATTGGCGTGTGTGCAATCCCCTCAGTGAGTGAGGGCTATCGATTTAAATGCCTCCCTGAGTGGTCAACCGGGGCCTCTCATATGTACGTGCACAATGCTGTATGGTGTTACAGATACATAAACAATGGTTTCCAGAAAAAGAACAATCCCATATGTTGACTCGCAATCCCAGCGGTCAACCGGGGCCTCTCATATGTACGTGCACAACGCTGTATGGTGTTACAGATACATAAACAACGGTTTCCTGAAAAAGAACAATCCCATATGTTGACCGGCAATCCCACTCACAAGCCCTCGGATGGATCAGCTCCGGCTCTGTATTCCTCAAGAACACCATCTTCTGGGATTATATACTCCAGCACACGTCCTGACAGATGGCCTCTTCCGGCGATGACCCATTCAATCGTGAAGCTGTCACAAAAGGGACGCAGGACACACATCTGTCGATGACCCACTCCCATGGGTGTTCTGCGGGTCAATTGGATCCGCAGGGCTCTCTTAAATATGAAGCCCTTCAGTGTAAGAAAACCCCCACCCATTCACCCCTATTGACCAGATGAACGCAGTCTTAAGAACAAAAGAACAGCCCTCTTAATCCTCAGACGTAAACAAGGATCGCATGTGTTTAAAAACACGGCACAACTATATGGTATCCTTTTTTATGTTTCACTTGTGTGGAGGCCTTCAGTCTTGCTGAAGGATTACGTCAGGCGTTCTGTAGAACTGAGATTAGACTCAACATGGCAAGGGAAGTTGTTAGTAGGTTATGTCATGGTCGTCTGGCACAGCAGTTTGGCATCTTTAGTGGTCACCATAAGCCACCAGATATGGTGGTAATTAGAATCAGGCCACAATAAAAGCAGAAACACTCCTTGGCATTCACAATAAAAAGTCCAGAAACAATTGGACATTTTATTATGTCTGTTTTTTTTAATCCTATAGTTCTCTGGGCATTAGTCCCTCTGTATATTTTGACTGGCAGACTACTTCATGACCACATGATAATTTCAGGCTCCAGCTGTTCGGATGTTGTAAACTTTGAATGCCAGAGCTTTTCTTCAGTTTATTCATATGTGAAACAATGTGTGTCTCTTTTGAATCTCTTGAGCCTGTGTTTTGTTGGCACAGGGCTGTAGTCTAGGAGATGAAGATAAGCAAGCCAGCTGTTGTCAACAGGACTAGTAAAATCTCTAGGACACACATTCTTTTTCCTTTTTTTTTTGTCAGTGTGCACCTTGTCTTTAATGCACACAGTAAACCGTATGTGTCTCCCCCGAAAGCGTCACATCAGTAAATGCTGTCTGGCTGTTTCACGGCGGCGGGGGATAATTGACGCCATTGTGGTTTTGTTTGCAATTCTGTCTGGCACTTCCTTCAGGAGCAGCTGTTGACATGTCGGATCCGTGGGGTGCGATGCACCAGTGTGACATCCTTGTTGGATCAGCAGCAGCAGCACACATTTTACGGGGCCAATCTATAGGTATCTTACCTTGCATCAGCCAATGCTTTTTATGGGCTCATTTTATGCTTGGTACATTTTACACATAGACCTACACATACTTACACACAGACACACGCACACACACACACACACACACACACACACACACACACACACACACACACACACACACACACACACACACACACACACACACAGTGCCGTCGGTAATTGGGACCAGCAGAGTATGTCCCTGAGCCATTCTCAGTGCCCTGTGGAGCATGAGGGACGAGCTGGCTTGGCTGCTGAGGTGGTCAGACTGTCAGTACTGAGGAGCCAACATGAGCGTCCAGCCAGACTTATGGCCAAGAACAGATCATCACAGGCCAGTCCCTGACCTTGGTGGAGAGACTGAGGATGGAAAGAGGGAAGAGACGAAGGTGGAGAAAGACCAGAGGGAGGGGAAGAGCTGTGAACAGAGAGAAAGAAAAAGAGAGAGACAGAGAAACAACAGTAAGGAGAGAGAACAGAAAAGAGAATGAAGTGGAGGGAAAGAGATTAGCTGGGGACATTACGGCATAAATGAAGAACGGCTGCTCCCCTGAGGAAAATAAACTCTGACTTCTCTCACAAGGACACATCCTGTGTGTGTGTGTGTGTGTGTGTGTGTGTGTGTGTGTGTGTATGTGTGTGTGTAGGCCCATGCATGTGTCCGTGCACCAAATCTGATCCACATCCATATGAGCAGTCAGTGTGTTATCTGTAGACCATGTGTATGTTTTATGAGTGTGTGGAACAGCGTGTATGTGCACCTTTATGACTTCCTGAATAAGACTTTTATTTGTACGTGCAGGAGTGGACGTGTTTATGATTGTGTGTGTGTGTTTGTATGAATCATATGTCTTCTGTTCCACTTGATCAGATATGATACACAAAGATACTTTTAACAACTGCTCATGGCCTCCGTGCACACACATCCACACACACACATAGAATATGTCCCTGTGAGAGAAGCGTACATGCAGATCATACTCCAGCTGTTTGAGTGTTTTTCCTTGTGTCTTTATCTGTAGGACCCAGGTTCAAGTCTGGCCTGAGGTAATTCCGCAAGTCTATTTCCCATTTCTTTCAATCTTCACTATCCTGTCATTGACGTGCTAGAAAAGCCCCCCTATACAAGAAATACAGATATTTTAAGGCTCTGTAATGAAGGTTCAATTGACTGTTAACGTTTTCTACTCTGGGGTATAAGTGGAGGGTTCTCCTGGGTTGTCCTGGGCTCAGACATTGTATTTGGCTTAGAATAGGTCAATGATATGTGTTGACTTTTCTGAGATCTGTTATAGATGGCATATGGAAAAATGTGATTACATCTCTGGTCCGTGATATGGTGAGAGAGAGCGTGAGTGAGGTTTGCTGATGTTAGAGGATTTGAGATGGAGGGATGTTCTTTGGGGGGATGATTAAAGTAGGAATCTTTTCTAACGCCCGACACAAGATTATTTTTCCCCAAGTGGGGCTAGATTTAATATCATAAACACGTTGCATATTAGCATCTATAGCAGACTTATGGAATGAGGAGATGAATGCGACAGTGTTGGGAATATGCGGTCTGGGTCAGCCAAGGGCGCCTCGTTTCATTATAAAAATCCCCGCCTGCGTTGGATTAGAATGCGCCGAGGTGATGGAGGCCAACTCTGCACCACGTGGATAGGGATAATCGAGTTTGGTTTTTGATGTATGATTTCCATTGCATGCACAGTGTATGAAATGACAGTAGTGTTTGACGTTTTCTTTGTCGGAAAGATCGGATGAACAGATGGTCTGCATCTCACTAAAGGTGGGATAAAGAGGTCAAACGGAACGGAACGTCTGTAGTCTAGTTATACGGATTCAGTGCTTTTGTATTGGCCTACACGCTTTTTTTTCTCCTCTACACCCAATTTCCTTTCGGCACGACACTACAGTAAACGGAAATGAAAGCACTGATGAATGGTCTTCCTCGTGGAATAGAAAAGAGCTAAAAGATTTTCCGGAAAGGTGGACAGGATCCGGACCAAATCTGATCCGGAGTCATCTGGTATCATTTGTAAACTTTACAATCCTCAACTTTCCTTGAAACCACACTCCACCCTGAGATGTGTATTCATTTGGAAATGTGCTTTCAGTATGCTTTTATCTGTTGGAGCCAAATATGTAATTATCCCTATCCTGAATCCATGCATAAATCTTCTTAATATTCTCTTGTTATCTGGAATGACTGAGCTGAATAACCTCGAGCACATAAGGAAGCTACACTTGCAATGATGATTATGCTCCATTGAACAACCCCTTTTAACTGATATCTGAACTAAACATTTAAATATAGATGAAATGCAAACCCGTGGCATAGACCCTTGCATATACACAAGCATGCACACAAAAATCATACACACACACACACACACACACACACACACACACACACACACACTCTCACACACACACACACACACACACACACACACACACACACACACACACACACACACACACACACACACACACACACAATCACACACACACAATCACACACACACCACCACACCAGTGAACACTGAGGAGAATCACCCCGTCAGCTCTTGCTGGCAGAAGCACATAAAACAGCTCAACTCCAGTCGCACCCCTCCCACCCCCCCCCCCCCTCTTTCTACTCGCCTGCCTGTCCTGTTTCACATTTTAGTTTTTTAGAGTGCTATCACAATGGCTGCAAGCCAGACGGTTAATGCAGGTCCCAACCTTGGCCTTCCCCCCTATTAACCTGCCTCTGCTGGCATGCTGTGCTTTACGATGCCAGGCTCTCCCGCCTGACACTGGGCAGAGCTGGACTGTGCCTTTCCTAGACCACACTGTGCCACGCTGCTGGTGGCCACCTGGCACTCGGCTGGATGGTGGCATCTCATGGCCCTGTGCTTGACCTTTCTTGAACAGGGTCACAGGCTAAGATGACTCTTCCACCGCATCACAGGACGTCCTTGTGGCATTGTTGGACACACCACAGCTAGACATAAACCCGACACTAAATGCAGCCGCAGTTGTGACAATGTAGATATTGAAAATGGGTCTTGATTTTAATACGTTTGTGAAAGACCAAGGTATGTCATTGTCTCCATTGCATCTGTCTACTTCTCTACCTAACTTCTCTACCTAATCAATCCATCCAGGATTTTGCGATCTTGCAATCCTTCCAATCTTTGGAATTCTTGCTGTATTTGCGATTGATTTTATTGTATTGTATAACTGCAATCCCTGCAATTTTAACCACAATTTTTGAGCAATGCTGGTCCTCATGGCAACCATGTGTGACTGGCAGGACTTCCCTGAGGGATAACAGGAGCAGCTGTGTGATGGGGTGTCAGGTGGGCAGCTGCACCGCCACACACACACACACACACACACACACACACACACACACACACACACACACACACACACACACACACTCACACTCACACTCACACTCACACTCACACTCACACTCACACACACATACACACACACACATACACACACTGAAAGACACAGTCATACATACTAATGCACAAAAAGACACACACACACACACACCTTCTTGCTTACTTACCTCCTCAAAACTACTCCCAAACACACATCCTTGAACACATGCATGCATATGCACAGATACTCTAATCTGACACAGAGTGAATATCCCTCTCACACTCGCACACCCACCGTAAATCATCCCCGTGGGCCCCAGAGAGAAAACCCTAAGGGTTAAAAGGCAGGCAGGGAGCAGATTAAAGGTTTACCTGCGAGCCGGGAGAGATGCTGGAGGTCTGACGTTGACAGATCTGCCTCTCTCTCTGTCTTTCTCTCACTCTCTCTCTCTCTCTCTCTCTTTCTCTCTCTCTTTCTGTCGCGCTCTTTACCCCTTCCTCGTGGCCTTGAATGGGGTAAGGAGGGAGTGATAGATGGCTCTTGGGAAATAAGAAGAGAGAGGGAGAGGGGGAAGAGCGTGAGGGGAGAGAGGGGAGGGGGGGGATGAGAAACTGGGGCTGTCGGGATCAGTCCTGCAGCCCCAGCAAAAGAGAGGATGAATCAGATGAAGGCTTGTCAGCGGAGTGACAGAGCGCTGACAAGAGAGAGATGAAGGGTGAGCGGAGGGATGGATGGAGGCAATGGGGGAAAAGGAGGAGGAAAGTAGTGTTTGTTCAGGCTCACAAGATGGCTGGTGACAGTATTGAGAAGAATCTTCTCATGGATGGATAAAGCAATACACCTGTGTGTAGAGATATGCTCTCTCTCTCTCTGTCTATCTCTCTCTCTCTCTCTCTCTTTTTTTTCTCTTTTGTAATCCTCTCTTTAAGATCCAGCAGGGGTTAGCAGAATCAGTAATTAATAGTTTCGTGAAATCGGGGATCATTAGATTAGTTGATCTACTTGATCTGTCTGAGAGGGTGTGGCAAACTCCATAGCTAAATAGCCGAGCAGGTTGGACTCAGGTCAGTTAGGTTGGTCAGTGGGTTGCTGGGTAGTCTTAAAACTTCCTTGCCCCAAACTTTGAGGGAGTCTGTCGACCATGACCGGACCAGTGGCAACAGCTCCTTTGCATTGCCCAAAAGGTCAGGTGACAGGTGAAAGGTCAGGTGACAGGTGAAGATTGCTACATTGTACAATTGCAACAAATGTAGTGATTAGTGAAATGTAGATTTAGTGAGGGAGTATCAACCATCTGCCCTTAGTGTAGCATTACTGATACTGAGTTTCACCTTGTCTGTGAATGTGCACAGCTAGCACCTTTTTTTTTGTTGTACTGGGAAAGGTGGAAGCTGGGGTTAATATTTACAAAAACTGTTTGTGTTCAGTTGTGGGCACAGGCAGGATTTGGTATGAGCGGTATATGATGGCCAATTTCTTTGCTAGGCAAGGCCAGGATACAGACATGATATCCATGTTTAAATCTCTGGTGGAAACAAGAATAGTGGTGTATGTGTTCAACCAGCAAATGTGGCTCGGTTCAGAGAGAGCGGTTCAGTGGTGTGTGAAGAAGGGCATAGTTATGATTATTAATGAATTTGGGAGGCTTGTTTTCAACTGGTGAAAGGGGCAGATTTTGTTTGTGTTCTTCGATTGTTTTCAAATGGTGTTTTAGAAGTCAAAAGGCCCCTCTTTCTCTCCTTCTCTCCCTCCATAGTTCATTGAGTAACTGAATCAAAGGAAATTCACTTTGTGTGTGTGTGTGTGTGTGTGTGTGTGTTTGTATGAATGCGTGGTGTAAGGATGTGTGTGTATCTGTCCATACTTGTGTGTTTATATTTATATTTGTGTGTCACATATTTGTATGAAGCCTGGTAGTGTGCTTATATTGATGAACAGGTTGGTTAACACAAGCGACTGAAACAAAAAGTCACACATTCAAAGGAGAAACCTCTCCATCATAATAACTGCTATTGAAACAGCGTTCCATATCCTGTTGAGCAGCTGAGCTAGAGGAGAGACACCTCTCTGGTCGGTTCAAAGGGCGCCACTGAAGTGTCAGAGCAGAGGCGGCAAACAAGCCACACACACAACGAGGGCCTGTCAGCGCTGTGTGTGGGGTTAAGAGGTACTCAGAGTCTCCTTACACGCCACAGGATGTATGGACACACACACACACAAAACACACACACATACACACACACACACACACACACACACACACACACACACACTAACATGAGTTCACACATACACTCACAAAGATATACACAACATACACATAAGGAGTACCTATATTTGCAGACCTGCACACACAGAAAGAGACATTTGGATGGACACAAATGTCAGGGTTGCATACACACGCAGACACACACACACACAGACACACACACACACACACACACACACACACACACACACACACACACACACCTTCACTCAGGACAGGAGCTGCCAGGTGTTCCTTCTTGTTAGCTCTTAGAGGGGCTCGAGATAAGGTCAGCAGATGCTTTTAAAATGACATCCCCCGCAATCTGTCAGCTTTTTCTCTCCGTCGCTCTCTCTCTCCCTCTCTCCCTCTCTCCCTCTGTTCCTCCCTCCTTACTTCCTCTCTCCCCTCCGGTGTAAGCTTTGATGAAATGCTGGAGGATTTTTAGTTAATTAAACAGGATTAGGTACTACCCCGAGGCTCAGCCTGTTTGTTTCAACCCCCCCTTCTCTCTCTCTCTCTCTCTCTTTATCTCTCTCTCTCTCTCTCTTTCTCTCTCGCTCTCTCTCTCTCTCTCGCTCTCTCTCTCTCTTTCTCTCCCTCCATAGTTCATTGAAATTCACTTTTTCCCCCTCCCATAAGTTGTTAAGTGTCCATTACTCTTGTTCTCTCTCTCTCTCTCTCAGACGGAGGTAGTGTCTGGGTTATGTTTACTTCCCTCAGCAGAAGCCTGGAGGTTCCACTCAGGCCTGCGCCGGTGTGGTATTAGCAGGTCACGTGACCTCCCGTGCACAAAGGAGCATAGTATCCTCCAGCTAATCAGATTAGGCTTTTGTGTGAGAACAGCGCAGACTGTCTGCTTTGCTGATTTTGCTTCATCCCCCTGCCACCCGTATCTGCCCATTAATGCCAGTAGCTCATCCTCCATTTGTTTTTTCCTTGAGAATGGTCAGAGGCTTTCTGTTGTGCGCAGGAGCTTTCTGAAAGACTTTTTTCTGTCTGGCAAAATGATCAAGCCAATGTAAATTGCTTTGATGTGGAATGCTGTTTGAGTCGATGCGAGTGAATGAGGGAAGACAAAGAGTTTTATTGAGTGAGGCTCAGACAATGAAGGTGTTTGTAGGAGTTGTTACTTCGCGACTTTGTGGCACCTTGAGATGAGAGCGAATGTCTGGGGACAGCGTGTTGATATCTCGATGCTGAGTATAGTAGAGAGCTGACGATAACAAGACTTGTGTTCTTCCTAAAATCTGCTTACAGCCTAATAGAAGCACTCACTATTGGTGTTCTCTGTTCAAATGTGCAGCGTAACTTTGAGGTCTGCCCACACAAGGTGTCGGATTCGTTTATGAGGTTTAATATGCACAAGAGGCGCTCATCAGTCCCGGCCACATTGAGACCAAGGTCAGTTCTGGTCGTCTCGATGCTGCGTAATGTGTCTCTGACTCTCTGAGACGGAGTGGGTTGTATCCCAGGGGGGGTAATGTAATTGTAACATCTCTCAGGTGGGAGATTAAGTGAGACGGCAACTGTTGTGTCTTCTACGCAGACACAGTCAAGCCCGGCCAAGTGGACAGAAAGTCCAAAGACAAAAGGCAGAAAGACAGAAAGACCAAAAAAGGCTTGTTTTTTTTGGTCAGTTCAGGTGAGCGAGTCCTCTTCTGACGTGGACAACACAGAGAGCGCTTGATGATTCTCTTGCTCCCATTCCTCTCAAAGCTTTCTATAAATAGCATCCTCTCGATCTCGTTCTCTCTCTCTTCTCTGTTTCTCTCCCTTTTTCTCATTCTCTCTCTCTCTCTCCCTCTCCCACCTCTTTGTTTCTCTCTCTCCTCTCCATCTCCCCGCACTCCACTCCTGTCAAATGGCTCGCGGCGATGTGGTGTCTGCCCGCTCCACTCCATATAGCCTCCTGTGTTTATGAAACACGATGGCACTTCAAAAGACCCCTTCGGCGCCCATCTCCTCTTCACTTCTCTCCACACACCCCCCATGCCGTCCCTCTTCTCTCTCTTCCTCTATCTTTCTCTCTCTCTCTCTTTTTGTCCCTCGCTCCCCTAATTGCGGTGCATTTGGGGCTCTCCATAAGATGATGTGGGTGAGATCTGCAGCTGTGTTGACGTTGCTGGGGCGCGGTTACTAAACGGCGGCTACTATTACGTGCGCTGATGAAGATGATTGCGGCCCAAGTGGCCCTGGTTTGTGCCATCCCACGCCGAGTCCCAGCGGCAGAGTCCGATTTAAGTCAGTTTCCCAGGTGAAGAGCCTAATTGCTCGTTTAACAGCACACCAGCGAATCTGCCCCCTGAAGGTATTCTCTGTCTGTGTTCCGTATCAGTCTTTTTCTCCATTTTTGTCTTTGTATCACCATAGCTTTTGGTTATGAACGTGCAACTGTAAGTAATGCCCCCCTAACTCCCTGCCTGTGTGGAGCAGGGCAAGGGATGGCACTAAGAGTCACTAATAGTCGATGCGAGTCTGTGGAGCACAATGATGTATGACAAGTGAAGGTACATTCAAGACACATGTGCACACACACACTTGATTCCCTCCGTTAATAGGAGGTCAAGGCCTGCTTTGTAATGAATTAGGGAGGGGAGATGGGGCCCATAAAGTCATCAGAAGCTTCTGCCTGAACATACATGCTTTATTTATGGCCGTGGCGATGGTCGAAGTGGAGAACCTGTGGCTCCAAGCCATGTACCGTAACACAGATCTGTCTCATCCTCTCTCTCTCTCTCTTTCAATTCAATTCAAATGAGCTGCACTGGCATGACAATTTTTGAACATTTAAACGCAAGGTTTACAGAATACAAAGGTATGGCAGACATAGATATATGCATCTGAAATGAGCAAACTAGTGTGTGTGTGTGTGTGTGTGTGTGTGTGTGTGTGTATATGTGTGTGTTTGTGTTTGTGTGTGTGCGCCTGTTTGCATGAATGTGTGTGTGCAGTATGTTCTTGCATGGTGTTTGCAATGGTGTGGATGTGTGGATGGGTGTATGTACATGTGTCAGTGCAATGGTTGTGTCTAAGCACTGTCCCTGGGTTGATGGCACTCAGTAATGTATTTAGCTGCTGTCTGTCCTTATCCAAGTAAGACAGGCAATACCCCCCGTTCCCATAGATTTTGGAACCCTGGAAGTAGGCTAGCAAATCTGTCATAATAGATATTTGACCTCACTTGTCATACAGGGACCACATATCCTTTTCTCTCTTGGCAACTATGATTTTGTTAGTCTGCCTTTTTCTCTGGCTAGCCTGTGGTCACTGAGTCTGTGCTTGGTCACGATCTGCCTCTGCTTTGTATCTCTGACGGCAAAGAGGTAATCCTCCACTTCATATATTGATTTCATGGCCCGATAACATTCTAATTTGGTTTCAGGGTTGAGATCTTGAGAGTTTGAGCTGCATTAAAATGCAGAGTGTCTGCAGGACCTATTTGTAAATGCATCCAGAATTTGAGAATTATTTTCTGTATGTTGATCGCCAATGGAAATCTGCCTAATTCTGCTCTAAATGCATTGGTTGGTATTTTCTTTTGAATTAGTAGGATTGTTCAACATAATTCTGCATGTAGGGCTTCAGTAGGATGTTTGACCCATGTAGTGTAGCTATGCTCACGGATTGGACCTCATACCTCACTTCCAAACAGCACAACTGGCTCAATTACTACAGCCAAAATGAATCATTATGTTGCCAAGAATACATCAGAATACATTGTCTTTATTATAATTGATCTACTTTACCCCCTACTTTGTAAAAATGTATAATGTAATCATTCATGCTAAATATAATCAAATTCTTCCTGTGTCAAATGGAAATGTCTTTCTCTCTCTCTACGTCTCTTTTTTTTCTCTCCGCTTTTCTTCATCCATTACTCAATTCCAGGTCATGTGATTGTGAGAAGCTTAACAAATCAAATAAGAGAGTGGAAAGAGTCTCCGTTCATTGCGAGGGTTTTT
>NC_045163.1:18057989-18060489 GCF_900700415.2 Clupea harengus | reverse complement strand
TTACCTTTAGTTCCCTGTATAATTCATTATTTAAATGGTACTACAGGGCTGTGTATTAATGTATATTTTCTGTTTGTACTTTACTTTCACTCACACACACACACACACACACACACACACACACACACACACACACTCACACACACATACAAACATAAACCCACCTACAATTTATCCCATTCATTGTTGTTAATGCAATACACAGAGTGAAGAATCAAACTGATTATCCAAGTCTCCATTCTTTTCCATTCTAATTGGATGACCCTCAGTGATTACACATTTCCCGAACCCCCTCTATAACAGTACCCGTATAATTTCTGCGATAGCCTACCTAAACCAACTAACTCGACTTCGCCCTACATTACCCATGAATCATCGCACACACATGTGTACCAAACAAGCAACGTATTCCAAGGCAACAGCCCTCGGTATAAAAATGGCAAGTGAAAGCGAAAACAGAGACGCAGGCTCAGCGAGTACATCCGATCCACCTTATTATCATGTGCGGGATTTTTACACACTGTCTGATAAAGTTTCCGACAGTAAAAATCTCACCTTTCTGTGCAAATTATGTCCTTCTGAAAAATTAGCAATAATAAAAAAAAAATGAACATGAACTGAACTATGAACTAGTTCAGAATTTAAATGGTGAACTATGAACGTGAACGATTCATGTTTACTTGTATGAACTGAACTTTGAACTAGTTCATGAGAGGTGTGAACGTGCACAACACTGGATGTAAAGGCAAATGTCCCAATTGACTACTGGAGACAATCAGTTCATTACAGCGAGCCCAAATTGGCGATGCACTGAGCTGTGACTCATGTCTGATGAGGATCGCTAGTTGCTAGTCAACCGGGCGCGCGGCCAGTGAGTCATGAGCAGTATACATATATATAGGCTTCATGTTATATATATATATATATATATATATAGGCTTCATGTTTTAAAACAGCTCCAACAGGGATAAACAGAACCCCCGCTGCTCTGGACCAATGTGTGGGTTATATATGAATCCTGGTCGTTATGTATGTGCCTTTGAGTGTGAGTGTGTGTGTGTGTGTCTCTCTCTCTCTCTGTCTGTACATTTATGTTTATTGTCTGAGTGTGTGTGTGTACCCAAGTGTTTGTGGTGTGTGTATGTGTACGTGTGTGTGTGTGTGTGTGTGTGTACTGTATGTGAGTGTGTGAGTGGGTTAATATATGTGTGTTTGAAGTGTGTGTGTGTGTGTGTGAGTGGGTTAATATATGTGTGTGTTTGAAGTGTGTGTGTTTGTCTGTGTATGTGTCTGTGTCTGTGTGTGTCTGTGTGTGTGTGTGTGTGTGTGTGTGTGTGTGTGTGTGTGTGTGTGTGTGTGTGTGTGTGTGTGCGCGCGCGCGCAAGCTGAGTGAAGTTGTACCACCGTTTCTGTGCCATTCTGCCACTGGCATTAGTCTCTCTGCTGGTCCAGTATGTTTCCCAGCATCCCTCCTCATGTCCCTGTCCAGGCAGTGCAATGACAGGGGCCAGTGGACGCTCCCTTATCGGCCTCCACACTCCCCTCCCTGACTCACCTCCAGTAGTGGGGAACGTGTTGATAATACGGAAGTGAAATATTGGGAATGCTTCCTGCCTGTGCTTGATAATGTTGTGTCTTATTCCTCTGGTTTCCATGTGAAGGAGAAGCCACTGGATTAGTATGCAAATGTGAGATACCATAAGAGTCATAAATATGTACGTACAATCCGAAGCTCTTGGGCGTGTGTGTGTGTGTGTGTGTGTTGCTGTGGAGTATGCTTGGTTTTGTTATGGGCCATATGGGTTTCTATTATATAAATATTCTCTAGAGCATCTCGCAGTATCTGAGACTATCAAACATGCATTCATGCAACAGTTGCAGCTCCATGCAATCATGTATATGTGTGTGTAGCTCAAAGGAAAATCTGATCTCTTTTGCACATCTTGCTGTATGTATGCATGTATGTATGTATGTGTACGTCTGTATAGTACTAAAATGTGTTCTCCAGTCTGTGTGTGTGTGGCAAAGCATACCGAGCTTTAAAATCTTCTCAGCAAACCTTTTGATCTGACTCTTTACCCCATTAGCTCTCTGACTAAATCACCTCGGCCAGGCTGTTTCAGTCTGGTCCATGAGTCCAAACCCGTGTGTGTGTGTGTGTGTGTGTGTGTGTATAGTAGTCCATGAGCTCACACCCGTGTGTGTGTGTATAGTAGTCCATGAGCTCACACCCGTGTGTGTGTGTGTGTGTGTGTGTGTGTGTATAGTAGTCCATGAGCTCACACCCGTGTGTGTGTGTTACGACCCGGCTCTTGAGCCGCAACATAAATTGGAGACAGACCACAGAGTTGTATGAAAATAAAGTATTTATTTCTATATAACTTAAAAGTAGTGGCTAAAATGGTGTCTGCAAAACACCAGCACCAAACTTATGGTGTTCACCAGCCTCGAAAGCATGGTGGGAGTGCGAGCTCCCTCTGAGGGCAAACAGCATGGCTTT
>NC_045163.1:18050489-18052989 GCF_900700415.2 Clupea harengus | reverse complement strand
GTGCCGTGTTCTCTGACAGGAATCACGTTTGCCCAACATGATGAGAATGACTGGGCCTAATAGAAAACTCTCTTCATTATTCACACCTGCTGTGTCCTCATCATGTGAAACGGGCTGCCAAAGGCTGCTGCACACCCTTCTACACCCTGCTTGGAGAACACACACTGCACTGCACACACACACACGCACACGCACACGTATGCACACACACACACGCACACACGCACACGCACAAGCACACGCACACGCACTCGCACACACACACACACCAAAGGCTGCTGCACACCCATCTACACCCTGCTTGGAGAACACACACTGCACTGCAGACACACACGCACACGCACACACACACACCAAAGGCTGCTGCACACCCATCTACACCCTGCCTGGAGAACACACACTGCACTGCACACAAGTGCACCAGTAATAGTGCAGATTTCCCCCCTTTAATTTAATTTGTTACATTCATCAAATCAAGTCAACTGAATGCAGTGGGTTGTAATGGCATGGCAAAAACAAATGTGCATTTTTATGTAAAGGGAAACAACAGCAGTATTTGTTTCAGAGACAGAGAGAGAGAGAGAGAGAGAGAGAGAGAGAGACAGAGAGAGAGAGAGTATTCATGTGTGCTCTGTATGTGTGTGTGACTGTTTGCAGAAGAGAAATGTTTCCTAATGTAGTGGCTAGCAAGTCATATTCCCTTAGCTGTATATGTATTTCAATATTTGCATTTATGAAGTGATGGTAATTGTTGGCAACAATATATTTCCTAAATTTGACCACTTGACCATAGCTTTTAGAGAGGATGGCATCAAGATATTTATAGCAATTCTTCTTACATATTTGTGGATCTCTTGATCTTTTTCTTCTTCTTTTCCCCTTCTCTATGATCTTGTTTCTCAGCTCCTAATAGATCATAAAATGATCAAGAGACAGATTCCCAGGGAAGTTTTTTTTTTCTTTCTTTAGTACTTATCTAACCAATCCCCACACAGAAGACTCAGAAGTTGGATTTGTGCACAAAGAGTGCCATCTTCACTTCAGATGTGTAAAGTGTGATGGGAAAGAAGTACCCTGTCAGACTCTTCTCATGAGAGACTATGCAGAGCAGCAGTAGGTACTGTATATATTTAGAAACTGGTGAGGCTACACTAAGCTTTGGTGAAAAACAGTGCAGCTGATAATTGTGAACGCATTGTACTTCATCACGACTAGCCTGCAATAAGACACACACACACACACACACACACACACACACACACACACACACACACACACACACACACACACACACACACACACACACACACTTCACCACCACTACCCTGCAATAAGCCACAGAGCCTTCATCTGCTCTAGAACATTCCACATAGTGAAGGAGAGTGCACTTTAATTGGTCCTACACTGCGAAATGGTCATGACCAAACCATAGATAATTAGTGCGAAACCGCACGTCCATTGTAAGCTGCCTTCCAGACGACTGCTGTGGGGGAATGCATTTGAGCGTGAAACACTCTACCCGTGTCAGCAGGCGGAGAGGCTTTAAGTGATTTCATGGAGCTGGTGGAAACGCGTTCGTCGAGAGCAATCACTCGCAGGCAAACACAATTCCGTTGTTTTCCCAGATTTGACTGTACTTCTTAGATTTCCCGTATCGAGAGCATTTTAATGAGGATTTATTATCAAGATTGAGTAGACAGCCTATTGCCTCCATAGGTGTGGGTCTTATAGCAAGTGTGTGCTTTGAGTTTTTTTGAAAGATGTGATAGACAATCGGCTTGACTGATATGGCAAGTCATGGACGACTCCAGGTAGTGCAAAATGTCACAAACCCTCTTTGATGCATTTTTAATTCCTAAAAGTTCACAAGACATTCTTTCTCTAGATTAGGGTCTGATGTATATATATATATATATATATATACGTATATATATAGAGGATTGTATGTTGCACATGTATTTTCTATAAAGTCTGTATTTACAGTATATTACTATACCGTAATTTCTATTAACTGAGATTTATACATTGATTTTGCTAAATTTCTGCAGTCCTGCAGTTAATACTCGAGAGCATCCTATACACGGGAATGTATTTTTTCCACTTGGTAACGCGCAAATTAATTCTGCCAGATAAAGCATGAATGGGTCTCTCTCTCACCCTCTTTCACATACGAAAAACAACATTAGATAGATAACTTATTTTCATTCACACTCATTTTATTCAGTCTTCCATAATGATAAAGTAAGGGGTGTCGTGTCTTCCTACCAGAGTGTATTTGATGGGATGCTATGGAGCGCGAAACCTCTGCTTACCTGGTTATGAACTATCTCTGGCTATGTCTACCTTAGGAAACCATCTTAACAGCTCACAGTTGCTAGCGGGTGTTACATGAACTCATTTGAATATGAAGTGAATAGGAACTTGTGTAAATATGAAGCAGCACGGGCACCGAAAGGGTTTCTACTTTTCATAGCTTTTTTACTATCCTATTTATCTCTAG
>NC_045163.1:18040489-18045489 GCF_900700415.2 Clupea harengus | reverse complement strand
TGTGAGAGCCCAAAATGAATATTTATTGCATGAGTGTGATGTGTGTTTGTGTGTGCGTTTGTGAGTGAGTGTGTGTGTGTGAGTGTGTGTGTGTGTGTGTATGTGTGTGTGTGTGTTTGCGTGTGTGAGTGGAATGTAGATATGGTCATGCGTGTGGTCTCTTGATGTTTTATGAGCCCAAAATGAATATTTATTGCATCATGTGTGTGATGTGATTCTAACATAAGCGTTTGATTGTGAGTGTGTGTGTTTGTGTGTCTGTTTGCGTGTGTGAGTGAGTGTGCATGTGAGTGTGTGTGTGTGTGTGAGTGAGTGTGCATGTGTGGTGTGTGTGTGAGTGTGAGTGTGTGTGTGTGTGTGTGTGTGTGTGTGTGTGTGTGTGTGTGTGTGTGTGTGTGTGTTTGCGTGTGTGAGTGGAATGTAGGTATGGTGATGCGTGTGGTCTCTTGATGTTTTATGCTCAGATGCGGTGGCTGTATCATGCTGAGGGGACCACACACACACACACACACACACACACACACACACACACACACACACACTGCACCCAGCACAGCTTATCAGGAATCAATGAGCCACAGCCAAACCACAGGAACTCTAAATAGATCTCTCTCTCTCTCTCTCTCTCTCTCTCTCTCTCTCTCTCTCTCTCTCTCTTTCACAACGTGTGTGTGTGTGTGTGTGTGTGTGTGTGAGCGAGCGAGAGTGAGAGACAGACAGATAGACAAAGACAGAGAGAAAGAGTGTGTGTCTACGTGTATGTGTGTTCTGATGGCAAAGCGTATATTTCAATTTGAGTGTGTCTGTGTGTGTGTGTGTGTGTGTGTGTGTGTGTGTGTGGGTGGGTGTGAGCGAGCGAGAGTAAGAGACAGACAGATAGACAAAGACAGAGAGAAAGAGTGTGTGTCGCTGTGTATACGTGTATGTGTGTTCTGTTGGCAAAACGTATATTTCTATTTGAGTGTGTCTGTGTGTCTGTGTGTGTGTGTGTGTGTGTGTGTGTGTGTGTGTGTGTGTGTGTGTGTGTGTGTGTGTGTGTGTGTGTGTGTGTGTGTGTGTGTGCGCTTGTGTGCGCTTGTGTGCATATGTATACTGTTTTATGATAGACTAGTCCATCTTAGAAGATAAAAGATAGCTATCTGATGTCAGATTTAACATCAGATAAATGTTCTCATGAAACGTATGGTACTTGTAAAACATGTCACACTCTGGCCTACATAGCATGCAGTAAAGTATTGAGCAAATAAGTCCATTGTAACAAATTCATGTCTGCTCTGTATTTGATATGCAGAGCACAAATGTTTCTACTTGTGTGTATAGATTGTTAATAATTTCTGAGTTTTTCTCCATCTTTCTGTCTGTCTTTCTCTTCCTTTCTTTCTTTCTTTTTTCTGTCAGGTTCTAAAGGGAAATAAAAAGCTGTGTATGTCGGTGCGGTCAGTGGGCCGGATTCCCGGGGGCTACGTGACCAATCACGTGTACACGTGGGTGGACCCTCACGGCCGGAGCGTCTCTCCCCCGCCCGACCTGATGGAGCACCGCAGCGCCACCCTGAGCCGTGGAGACAGCCAGCGACGCAGCCACATGCAGCTGCTGCAGGACGGTGACGAGAAGAAGGTGTGTGTGTGTGTGTGGGCGTGTGTGTGTGTGGGGGCGTGTGAATGTGGACGTGTATATATGTTTGGATGTAGATCTATAATTTTTAGACAGTCAGAATTACAGGCCGTGTCGAACGGACTCAATCACACCATTCAGTTCTGAGCACTTCCCCCTCCGAGTGTCTGTACATCTACGCCCCCCAACCTGCACACTCTGCTTTAGTTATTGTTGTTAAAGACAAGCTCCAAGGGATAATTATACCCCCAAATGAAAGTTCTGTCATTATCAACTCATCCTCATATAAACTAAGGCTGGTCTGAATAACACAGGTGTCAGTCATCAGATTGTTTTTGGGCGAGTTTGGGGAGCAGGTTGTTTGTTGGGGCGAGTTTTTTTTTTTCATATAGCGACAGCAAATTATTAAACCTTCTTTCTGCGCATCGCCTAACTCATTTTGTACTACAGCAACCAGCAAACCTCGCGTGGGTCATTACAGGCATGGCGCTGAGTAGGTAATAACAGTTTCATCCCTGCGTGAAACTATCCATGTAGGCCATTTTATATGCCCTTCATCATGCATTAATGCAAGTTAATCCACCTTAATAACATAAACATGCCCTTTATGGTGGAGATGCACCTCCACCTTCATATGGGGATGGCTGACGTGCGCCAACCCACAAACCCCAGAGGTTTCTCTCGGCTGTCCTTTGATGTGCCTGTCTCTTTTGGAGGCCCCTCTGCCAGTAGCCTCTAATCTCCGACATCAGGGAGCCACAGTCTCCCCGGACCTTTTTTTTCTATCCCCTGCCCATTTGTCACCCGCTGTCACAAACACAGATATCTCATTTGAAGTCTGATAATCTACAATTGCCGGGCGCTTAGCCCCTTCTCCCCCGTGGCAGGCTCACAAAGAACCCCTCACAGGCTAAAGCTCAGTAATGCCGGGGGATAGCCTCTTAATCCCAGTTGTCAGAAATGTTTTGTTTCGTTTTTTGTTTTTTTTTCGCTTTTTGAAACTGCATTCATTTTACATTGTGTTGTCTTTTCATTCAAACCCCAAGCAAGCATTAAGCGGACACTGTTCAACATTATCACTGTGCGATAGTTGAATAGAGGAAGGGGGAAGGGGAGGGGGTGTGGGGGGTGGTGATAGTTAAGAGGAGAATTGCATATATTTTCCATTCATTCCGAGTCATTTTAAATCATTGGATATTAAAGCTTTCGGGACTGGGTGCAGTTAAGTGTTAATGACACTTCCCCCTGAAATGAAAAGCCACCCCACTCTCCTCCTCTTCCCAGCAGGCGGTGCATCACCCTGATGGGCCTGCTTTGCCGACGCATGCAGTAAAGACAGAAGCTAGTTGATTGCAGTGGGTGTCTCTGCCCTAACCCTTGTGTATTTCTGCACGGGGGGGGGGGGGGGCGGCTGGTGGACAGGTGGTGCTGAACCTCCACACTTCTCAGCCCATCTGTCAATGGGCTTAGTCCTCTCCCCACTCTGCTCCTGGACTTGCTCTCCCCAGGATCCTAGTTCAGGCCTGTCCTCTATCTATGGCCTGGCACACACACACACTCACACACTCTCACACACTCACTCTCACACACTCACTCACACACGCACACTCACACACACACACACAGGCCTGTCCTCTATCTATGGCACCTCTGGCTTCTGTCTTTTTCTGCTATTTATTCTTTTCATCACTTTTCTTCTCTTCATTTCACAAGTCTTCTTTTCTCTCTTCATTTGACGTCTTCTTCTCTCTCTTCATTTGACATGTCTTCTTCTCTCTCTTCATTTGACATCTCTTCTTCTCTCTCTTCTACCCTCTATCTGTTCCATCCTCTCTGCTATTTCTCCCCTCTCTTCTCTTCATCTCTCATCCCTTCTCTTCCTCTCTCTTCTCCTCTCTTCCCTTCTCTTCCCATCTCTTCTCTTTTTCTCTTTTCCTCTCTCTTCCTCTCTCATCCCCTCTCTTCTCTTTTTCTCTCTTCCTCTCTCTTTCCCTCTCTTCTCTTCTCTTCATGCATCCTCTGTCCTGCATTATCCTAGTGAGCGATGAAGCTGGTGTGTTTAGCTGCCCATCGTGGTCATTAATCTGACCCTGCTTTAAAGTGAGGCTCCGACCAGCCCCGAATGTCCACCCCAGCAACGCCTAATGCATTAGCCCTGCGCTCCGCTAGCAGGACGGAGCCCGGCAGTATTGCCTAGCGCAGCACAAAACGTTTGCGAGCTCGGCTCTGATTTAGTGAACCAACAGGGCTGTTGCAGATCAGTGGGACAAAAAGCAATTTGTAAGGTAATTCTGACAAATTCCACGTCGGACAAAGCCACAGGTAACTATTGCCGACCCAAAAGACTGGAAATCTATTTCGCTAATGGCAGCCTTATGGCACCCTCATGCACCGACTCCCACACGCCGAACAAATCCAGATTTGCTCCCGCTTTAAGTCGAGGGGGAGACTTTTATTAATGGCTTATTAATGACATTACAGGCCGTTAGCCAGTCCGACCACCGAACTGATGGTGTTTGCTTTGTGTTGTTTTTCGGCCTTGTGTCTGTTTGTTTGTGTGTGTGTGTGTGTGTGTGTGTGTGTGTGTGTGTGTGTGTGTGTGTGTGTGTGTGTGTGTGTGTTTGTGTGTGTGTGTGTGTGAGCTTGTGGGAGAGTGTATGTGACAGACTGTGGCAGAGGCCAGCATTGATTTTTTCGGGCGTGTGTCAAGTTTGGCTGTGTGGTTCACTGAGCCGCTGACAGACAGCCAGGCCCTCACTTTGCTCCATCAGTTTATTCTAATGCCCTACATATCTTTTTGTTTTCACTCACTTTGAATTTGGTTTGTGGGCTATTTTCCGTTCAGTCAGGTACCAGTTACGGGCTAATTGTAATTTTTCTCCAAGCTATGAATCAGTGTAACCTTGGCATACCACGGGATGTACTGTATGTTCATGTAATTAGTTAGGAAAGACTACTTAGAGTAACTGACAGTTAAATCCATGGCCTTGAAAGTAGTAGCACCATCCACATGTATCTGAGATAGATATATTTTCCCTTATACCGTATACAGAAGATTTCTTCTTTTTACTTCTGTATTGCACTAGATTACACAAGCTAACTGCTGAAGAGGGTCCATGGTCCATCACCACATTAGGCACATTAACCCGACATTTTTGTATTTTCCCACATAAATTACAGTAGAGATGAAACTTTGTGGGCACATCCACTAGAATACGTGTCGTTACTAGTGTCTCGGTAAAGACAACATCTACGATGCTAGATTTATTGAAAATGCGTATCGAGCTGTTTTTATTCTTTTCTTAGCTCTCCCTGGGTTGGACAATGTGCTTTGAAGTGGCATCTGCTCCTATTATGAGTTATTACATCTTATTACCTCTGCTGGT